>NC_069509.1:47494032-47526532 GCF_027579735.1 Bombina bombina
TAGGCCTTGCTCACACCTATAACCTCTTCCTGCATTAGGCCCTGCTCACACCACTAACCTCTTCCTGCATTAGGCCCTGCTCACACCACTAACCTCTTCCTGCCTAAGGCCCTGCTCACACCACTAACCTCTTCCTGCATTAGGCCCTGCTCACACCTCTAACCTCTTCCTGCATTAGGCCCTGCTCACACCGCTAACCTCTTCCTGCATTAGGCCCTGGGTAACACCTCTAACCTCTTCCTGCATTAGGCCCTGGCTCACACCTCTCCCTGCATTAGGCCCTGCTCACACCTCTAACCTCTCCTGCATTAGGCCTGGCTCACATCTCCTAACCTCTTCCTGCATTAGGCCTTGCTCACACCTCTAACCTCTTCCTGCATTAGGCCCTGCTCACACCTCTAACCTCTCCCTGCATTAGGCCTTGCTCACACCTCTAACCTCTTCCTGGCATTAGGCCCTGCTCACACCTCTAACCTCTCCCTGCATTAGGCCTTGCTCACACCTCTAACCTCTTCCTGCATTAGGCCCTGCTCACACCTCTAACCTCTCCCTGCATTAGGCCCTGCTCACACCTCTAACCTCTTCCTGCCTATGGCACTGCTCACACCTCTAACCTCTTCCTGCATTAGGCCCTGGCTCACACTCTAAACCTCTTCCTGCATTAGGCCCTGCTCACACCTCTAACCTCTTCCTGCATTAGGCCCTGCTCACACCTCTAACCTCTTCCTGCATTAGGCCCTGGCTCACACCTCTAACCTCTTCCTGCATTAGGCCCTGCTCACACCTCTCCCTGCATTAGGCCCTGCTCACACCTCTAACCTCTTCCTGCATTAGGCCCTGCTCACACCTCTCCCTGCATTAGGCCCTGCTCACACCTCTAACCTCTCCCTGCATTAGGCCCTGGCTCACATCTCTAACCTCTTCCTGCATTAGGTCCTGGCTCACACCTCTAACCTCTTCCTGCATTAGGCCCTGGCTCACACCTCTAACCTCTCCTGCATTAGGCCTGGCTCACACCTCTAACCTCTTCCTGCATTAGGCCTGGCTCACACCTCTAACCTCTTCCTGCATTAGGCCCTGCTCACACCTCTAACCTCTTCCTGCATTAGGCCCTGCTCACACCTCTAACCTCTTCCTGCATTAGGCCCTGCTCACACCTCTAACCTCTTCCTGCATTAGGCCTTGCTCACACCTCTAACCTCTTCCTGCAATAGGCCTTGCTCACACCTCTCCCTGCATTAGGCCCTGCTCACACCTCTAACCTCTTCCTGCATTAGGCCTTGCTCACACCTCTAACCTCTTCCTGCATTAGGCCTTGCTCACACCTCTAACCTCTTCCTGCATTAGGCCCTGCTCACACCTCTCCCTGCATTAGGCCCTGCTCACACCTCTAACCTCTCCCTGCATTAGGCCTGGCTCACACCTCTAACCTCTTCCTGCATTAGGCCCTGGCTCACACCTCTAACCTCTTCCTGCATTAGGCCCTGCTCACACCTCTAACCTCTCCCTGCATTAGGCCTGGCTCACATCTCTAACCTCTTCCTGCATTAGGCCCTGGCTCACACCTCTAACCTCTTCCTGCATTAGGCCCCTGGCTCACACCTCTAACCTCTTCCTGCATTAGGCCTGGCTCACACCTCTAACCTCTTCCTGCATTAGGCCCTGCTCACACCTCTAACCTCTTCCTGCATTAGGCCCTGCTCACACCTCTAACCTCTTCCTGCATTAGGCCCTGCTCACACCTCTAACCTCTTCCTGCATTAGGCCCTGCTCACACCTCTAACCTCTTCCTGCATTAGGCCTTGCTCACACCTCTAACCTCTTCCTGCCTAAGGCCCTGCTCACACCTCTAACCTCTTCCTGCCTAAGGCCCTGCTCACACCTCTAACCTCTTCCTGCCTAAGGCCCTGCTCACACCTCTAACCTCTTCCTGCCTAAGGCCCTGCTCACACCTCTAACCTCTTCCTGCCTAAGGCCCTGCTCACACCTCTAACCTCTTCCTGCCTAAGGCCCTGCTCACACCTCTAACCTCTTCCTGCCTAAGGCCCTGCTCACACCTCTAACCTCTTCCTGCATTAGGCCTGGCTCACACCTCTAACCTCTTCCTGCCTAAGGCCTTGCTCACACCTCTAACCTCTTCCTGCATTAGGCCCTGCTCACACCTCTAACCTCTTCCTGCATAAGGCCCTGCTCACACCGCTAACCTCTCCCTGCATTAGGCCCTGCTCACACCTCTACCTCTTCCTGCCTAAGGCCCTGCTCACACCTCTAACCTCTTCCTGCATTAGGCCCTGCTCACACCTCTAACCTCTTCCTGCATTAGGCCCTGCTCACACCTCTAACCTCTTCCTGCATTAGGCCTGCTCACACGCTAACCTCTCCCTGCATTAGGCCCTGCTCACACCTCTAACCTCCTCCTGCCTAAGGCCCTGCTCACACCACTAACCTCTTCCTTCATTAGGACCTGCTCACACCTCTAACCTCTTCCTGCATTAGGCCCTGCTCAACACCTCTAACCTCTTCATGCCTAAGGCCCTGCTCACACCGCTATCGTCATCAACTTTGGTATTATTTCGCCCACTTAGTATTATGATCCTATTTTCAACCATTTAACGGGTTAGGCTGGTTCCATTATGCTTAGCAAGTGCATAACATGGGGTCCTCTGCCTGCTTCCTGGTGCCATGCACGTTCAGCTAAACCACTCAGCCTGATGTAGGCAGACAGCCGCTGTCACTTGCAAATCTGTTTTTCTGGTGAGGTTCCCCCGTATCCTCCTCCTCCGCTCGTAGGCACAGCTAGAGCACACAATTCAGCAGCTCAGCAGCGAGATGCAGCATTTCTGAGCTGCTTCCCTGTGCATATTTATTTAGTAATAAAAACTGACAAGCATTTTATTTGTTTTTCCACTTCTTTTCGAATGAGCTGGTGCTGGAAAAAAATGAACTATCCACCCACGGAGCCTGTACAACATCAATGAAATAGTGATTTCTTTTTTCTTATCTCAAACGTGTGTGAGTGAGATTATATTCCGACAGATCCATTTACTGCGGGCTGAGCAAGATGGTTTGTGTGCAGAATATTTTTCTAGAATTGTATTGACAAATCATATCTGTTCATTATCTGAATTTGTTTATTTTAATACCTATGGTGGTTTTAAAGGTTTTATTCCATGTACACATGAAAATGCACAGACTTTTCTGTTTGTAAGACTATATAAATGTATCCTTTTAAAGAGGCATACATGTGCAAAAAATACTTTATTATTGTGTGTTTAACCCCTGCAAAGCAACATTGCTTTACTAGGAGCTAGCTTGAATGCATCCGGTGAGCCAATGGTAAGAGGCATATGAGTGTAGCCACCAATCATCAGCAAGCCCCCAGTAGTGTATTACAATTCTTGAGCCTACCTAGTTCCGCTTCTAAATAAAGGATACCAAGAGAACGACGTACATTTGATAGCAGAAATAAACTGAAACAACTCCTTAAATTGCATGCTCTATCTGAAACATAAATGTTTAATTTGGCTTTTATGTACATTTAAAGACGAGAGATGCTCAGGTGTAGGTGGAGAGCTCAAGGTTAGTTTCAAAAGAACATAAATGTCAAATCTAAAATGCACAGTAGTGCATTTGAGATTTGATTACGGGTATTTTGCAATACAAATGCATTTTTAAGAATATTTCTATTGGAGTTGCTACCACAAGGTTCTGTGATAACTTGCAGTGCATGCAACCCCCCAAACATACTTCCGTAGCAGACCTCCCAACTGTCCTGGTTTGAGAGTGACAGTCCCCTAATTCTGAACTCTGTTCCGCTGTTTCTCTGAAACAGCATATGTCCCTATTTTGTAAAATTATCTTTAGCCACACCCATGAGCCATATAGACATGCCCACAAACTATCAAGACACACCCCCTCTCACCACAGCCCTGCCCCCAAAGTGGCAATGGACCCCTTAAACCTCCTTGGTCCTAATACCCAGCTACAAATGTTGAGAGGTATGTAGTAGACTAGATGCACCTCACCTGTCTTTTTTGCATGCTTCGATTGGCTGTATGGACTGCAGATTTATACTCTGTGGGTTAAGGACATAGACCCAGCAAGAACTCATATTGGAATTTTTATTTTTATTTTTATTTAATTTTTTTAGGCTCATGCATATTGCCAAAAATCTATTCAAAATTTGAAAGTGTCCTAAGGATTTGTACAATTTAGTGAAACCATTAGCCCTTAGCAAATAGGAATTGTAATTTATTTCTCTTGCTACAGAATTCTTTTAATTCTAAATAAATCTAGGCAAGTGTTCACGTCTTCTGGCTACTAAGTCGATTTAGATAATAAAGCTGCACATTTTAGGGAACGTTGGAAGTTCAGATGCAGAACTAGGACATAATGACAACCTGCTGTTTGCAGCTGTGGTCAGACAGCATTGTTGCTTCTTGTTGGCATTGTGTTCTGCTGGTCTGCAAGCAAGACGAGAACCTAAAAAATTCCTTCCCTGCTGCACAAGCATTTTGCTTTAGTTTCCTTAATGCAATATGTAACTACCAATCCCTTAATCTAACTTAACACAGCTAAACTTAACAAATTAGTAACAAGTAACGTATGGACAACATTTGTTTGAGAGAGAAAACCAGTTTTATCGCCTGATGTCGTGTCGATTTTAATAAATCCGACCAAAGCATTAATTTAAAGGTGGCGGCAATCAGCTTTAAACTATGGTAGTCTTATTAACCCATGACTAGATGATCAGTGGCCCAGACATGCTGACACTGAGTGGAGTCCGGCTTGTACGCCCTTTTGACAAAGAAAACAATCATTATAAATTATTTGGTCCGTCACATACCCAAGGAGAGACCTCCAGGCCCTGTCCTGAAGCCGTCGCTCAACTTGTCAATGGCTATCACTTGCTCACTCTCTCTGCCTGCTGTCTGAGCTGTGACCAACCACCTAGACGAGGTGCCATAGTAACTAGCAGCAATAGCACCATGAACAGAGTTCTCCAGCATGTCGTTTACCCCGGAAAGAGAAATATAACGGTCTTTGCACTTAGCGAGCCCAGGTTGTCTAACCCTCCTTGAGCCACCATAAAAAAATCTAGCATCCTTACAGGAGCCGTAAATTATTGTCAGTCCTCAGGGAGGGAGGGCTGGGAAGCTTCAGACGCCTCAGGAGGAAAAGGTCAAATTGAAACTATCTTCACCTCTTAACTGGTAAGTCTACACCCTTACACTTGCAACAATGTTGCATACACCTCTCACACACACACTTTGCTCCTAAGTGCATGAACCCTTAGGTGCTCTTCATGCTAGAGGGCCCTACATTATCTTTCTTGGTTACACAAGGTCCTCACTGGAGCGTTAATCATCATGTGACAGCCATTAGCCAATTACAGACTAGTATTAGTATACACTCTGAATGCTCAGTAGGAGCTGGTTCTTTAGAAAGTGCATATACAACGATTGTGCAAAACTAGATAATGGAAGTAAATTGAAAAGTCTTTTATGACTGCATGCTCTAAAGTGAAAATGAAACGTTCATGATTCAGATAGTGTCCCTTAAAAGACATGAAACCCACTTTTTTTTTCTTCCATGGGTCAGATAGAGAATACAATTTTAAACAACTTTCCAATTTACTCCTGTTATCCAATTTGCTTCATTCTCTTAGTATCCTTTGTTGAAGCAGCAATGCACTAATGGGAGCTAGTTAACACATTGGGTGAGCCAATAACATGAGGCATATACGTGCAACCACCAATCAGCAGCTCCTGAGCCTACCTAGGTATCCTTTTCAACAAAGGATACTAAGAACAAAACAAATTAGATAATGGAAGTAAATTGGAAAGCTGTTTAAAATCACATGCTTTATCTGAATCATGAAAGAAGAATGTTGGGTTTCATGTCCCTTTAAGGAACAGCCAAGTTTGAGAGCCGAACCCCCGTGTCTTATTTCTCAGGTTTAAGGTCCTTTGAGAATAAGCCTGCAGTGATTTCCTGGAACAGCAGAATAAGCCAAACGTGCGTAAAGAAATGTGCAAGTCACTGAGCGCGATCTGCCACTGCACAGGCCAGCAAATAGAAGTGTAATAGTCTGCTGGCAGCATATCTCACCTGTGTACATTCCTATAGGACACTACTAACTAACTGCACTGCATAGACCATTGTTATAACTGGAATGCTTAAAGGACAGGAAACCCCAACATTTTCTTTCGTGATTCGGATAGAACACACAATTTTCCAATTTACTTCTGTTATTAAATTTTCTTCATTCTCTTGTCATACTTTGCTGAAAGAACAACACATCAATTGGCTAGTTTGCAGCATTTGGAAAACCTCTAAGGTACAGAATTTGCTTTTTGGCCTCTCTAGGGAGTGTGGGAAAAGTAGGTGTTTTCATTACCCATTAGGCATGAATCATAGAGATAGTCCAGCCTTTCTTTGCAGAGTGAAACAATCAGGCTTTTTAGATGTATATTTCAGCAAAAGCAGACAGAATAAAAACATAATTGTTGCTTTAATTCTGTAATTAAACATTTTACATGAACATTAAATATTGAATCTAATGTCCCTTTTAAAGGCCTATTAAAGGGACAGATAACGCCAGAATTTTTGTTGTTTTAAAAGATAGATAATCCCTTTATTACCCATTCCCCAGTTTTGCACAGCCACCCTGGTTATAATAATATACTTTCTCTTGTTAAGTTTGTTCAGTCCACGGGTCATCCATTACTTATGGGATATACTCCTTCCCAACAGGAAGTTGCAAGAGGATCACCCAAGCAGAACTGCTATATAGCTCCTCCCCTCACGTCATATCTAGTCATCTCTTGCAAGTCTCAACAAAGAAGGAGGTCGCGAGAGGAGATAGGAGTTTTTTTTACCTAATTATTCTTCAATCAAAAGTTTATTATTTTAAAATGGCACCGGAGTGTGCTGTTTTTTCTCTCAGGCAGTATTTAGATGAAGAATCTGCCTGCGTTTTCTATGATCTTAGCAGACGTAAACTAAGATCCACTGGCTGTTCTCGCACATTCTGAGGAGTGGGTAACTTCAGAAAAGGGAATAGCATGCGGGGTCCCCCGCAAATGAGGTATGTGCAGTATATATTTTCTAGGAATGGAATTGACTAAGAAAACACTGCTGTTACCCATATGATGTAGTACAGCCTTTAATGCAGTAGTAGCGACTGGTATCAGGCTGATAATGTATGCGCAGTTGAGTTATTTTCTAGGGACTAGAATTTGACTGAGAAAATACTGTTAATACTGAAATAATGTATGAGCCTTAACTGCAGTAGAAGCGACTGGTAGCAGGCTTAGTGATAACTTTGCATAACACTGGAAAGTTGTTTTTAAAACGTTTACTGGCCCCTTTTTAGCGCCTTGTTGCGCAGTTAAAATTCTAGCACAGTCTTCCTGCTTCTTCCTCCTTGATCCAGGACGTCTCCAGAGAGCTCAGGGGTCTTCAAAATTCATTTTTGAGGGAGGTAATCAGTCACAGCAGACCTGTGACAGTGTGTTTGACTGTGATAAAAGCGTTAAATCTTAAATTGATTATCCGTTTTTGGGTATTGAGGGGTTAATCATCCGTTTGCTAGTGGGTGCAATCCTCTGCTAAATTCATACATTTACTGTTAAAATTGTTGGCTATAACTGAATTAGTTCATTGTTATTTCAACTGTGACAGTTTTTTGTGTTTTTAAAAGCGCTGCAGCGTTTTTTTCTATTGCTTGTAAATTTATTGAAAGATTTTTTCCAAGCTTGCTAGCCTTCATTGCTAGTCTGTTTAAACATGTCTGATACAGATGAATCTACTTTTTCATTATGTTTAAAAGCCAATGTGGAGCCCAATAGAAATATGTGTACCAATTGTATTGATGTTAATTTAAATAAAAGTCAGTCTTTACCGGTAAAGAAATTATCACCAGACAACGAGGGGGAAGTTATGCCGCCCTTCCTCAGGACAGGGCCAAATCAAAGGCCAAACAGTCTAATTTTCGTGCCTTTCGTAATTTCAAGGCAGGAGCAGCATCAACTTCCTCCGCTCCAAAACAGGAAGGAACTGCTACTCGTTACAGACAGGGTTGGAAAGGCAACCAGTCCTGGAACAAGGGCAAGCAGGCCAGAAAACCTACTTCTGCCCCTAAGACAGCATGAAGAAAGGGCCCCCTATCCGGAAACGGATCTAGTGGGGGGCAGACTTTCTCTCTTCGCCCAGGCCTGGGCAAGAGATGTCCAGGATCCCTGGGCGTTGGAGATCATATCTCAGGGATACCTTCTGGACTTCAAAACTTCTCCTCCACAAGGGAGATTTCATCTGTCAAGGTTATCAACAAACCTAATAAAGAAAGAGGCATTTCTACAATGTGTACAATACCTCTTAGTAATGAAAGTGATCCACCCGGTTCCGCGGACGGAACAAGGGCAAGGTTTTTACTCAAATCTGTTTGTGGTTCCCAAAAAAGAGGGAACCTTCAGGCCAATCTTGGACCTGAAGATCTTAAACAAATTCCTAAGGGTTCCATCATTCAAAATGGAAACTATTTGAACCATCCTACCCATGATCCAAGAGGGTCAGTATATAACCACAGTGGACTTAAAGGATGCCTACCTTCACATACCGATTCACAAAGATCATTATCGGTACCTAAGGTTTGCCTTTCTAGACAGGCATTACCAATTTGTAGCTCTTCCCTTCGGGTTGGCTACGGCCCCGAGAATTTTTACAAAGGTTCTGGGCTCGCTTCTGGCAGTACTAAGACCGCGAGGCATAGCGGTGGCTCCGTACTTAGACGACATTCTGATACAAGCGTCAAGTTTTCAAAATGCAAAGTCTCAAACAGAGATAGTTCTAGCATTTCTGAGGTCGCATGGGTGGAAAGTGAACATGGAAAAGAGTTCTCTGTTACCACTCACAAGGGTTCCCTTTCTAGGGACTCTTATAGATTCTGTAGAGATGAAGATTTACCTGACGGAGTCCAGGTTATCAAAAATCCTAAATGCTTGCCGTGTCCTTCATTCCATTCCAAGCCCATCGGTAGCTCAGTGCATGGAAGTAATCGGCTTAATGGTCGCGGCAATGGACATAGTGCCATTTGCGCGCCTACATCTCAGACCGCTGCAACTATGCATGCTAAGTCAGTGGAATGGGGATTACTCAGATTTGTCCCCTTTACTAAATCTGGACCAGGAGGCCAGAGATTCTCTTCTCTGGTGGTTGTCGCGGGTTCATCTGTCCAAAGGAATGACTTTTCGCAGACCAGATTGGACGATTGTAACAACAGATGCCAGCCTTCTAGGCTGGGGTGCAGTCTGGAACTCCCTGAAGATCGTGGACTTAGGAGGAGAAACTCCTCCCAATAAACATTCTGGAATTAAGAGCAATATTCAATGCTCTTCTAGCTTGGCCTCAGTTAGCAACACTGAGGTTCATCAGATTTCAGTCGGACAACATCACGACTGTGGCTTACATCAATCATCAAGGGGGAACCAGGAGTTCCCTAGCGATGTTGGAAGTCTTGAAGATAATTCGCTGGGCAGAGTCTCACTCTTGTCACCTGTCAGCGATCTACATCCCAGGCGTGGAGAACTGGGAGGCGGACTTTCTAAGTCACCAGACCTTTCATCCGGGGGAGTGGGAACTTCACCCGGAGGTGTTTGCTCAACTGATTCTTCGTTGGGGCGAACCGGAGCTGGATCTCATGGCATCTCGCCAGAACGCCAAGCTCCCTTGTTACGGATCCAGGTCCAGGGACCCGGGAGCGGTGCTGGTAGATGCACTAGCAGCCCCTTGGGTTTTCAACATGGCTTATGTGTTTCCACCATTTCCGTTGCTACCTCGACTGATTGCCAGGATCAAACAGGAGAGAGCATCGGTGATTCTGATAGCGCCTGCGTGGCCACGCAGGACCTGGTATGCAGACCTAGTGGACATGTCGTCCTGTCCACCATGGTCTCTGCCTCTGAGGCAGGACCTTCTAATTCAGGGTCCTTTCAACCATCCAAGCCTAATTTCTCTGAGGCTGACTGCATGGAGATTGAATGCTTGATTCTATCAAAGCGTGGTTTTTCGGAGTCGGTTATTGATACGTTAATACAGGCTCGGAAACCTGTTACCAGAAAAATGTACCATAAGATATGGCGTAAATATTTATATTGGTGTGAATCCCAGAGTTACTCATGGAGTAAGTTTAGGATTCCTAGGATATTGGCTTTTCTACAAGAAGGTTTAGAAAAGGGTTTATCCGCTAGTTCGTTAAAGGGACAGATTTCTGCTCTGTCTATTCTTTTACACAAACGTCTGGCAGAGAATCCAGACGTCCAGGCTTTTTGTCAGGCTTTGGCTAGGATTAAGCCTGTGTTTAAAACTGTTGCTCCTCCGTGGAGCTTAAACTTGGTTCTTAAAGTTCTTCAGGGTGTTCCGTTTGAACCCCTTCATTCCATTGATATTAAGCTTTTATCTTGGAAAGTTCTGTTTTTGATGGCTATTTCCTCGGCTCGAAGAGTCTCTGAGTTATCTGCCTTACATTGCGATTCTCCTTATCTGATTTTTCATTCAGACAAGGTAGTTCTGCGTACTAAACCTGGGTTTTTACCTAAGGTTGTTTCTAACAGGAATATCAATCAAGAGATTGTTGTTCCATCATTATGTCCATATCCTTCTTCAAAGAAGGAACGTCTTTTGCATAATCTGGACGTAGTCCGTGCCCTGAAATTCTACTTACAGGCAACTAAAGATTTTCGGCAAACTTCTTCTCTGTTTGTCGTTTATTCTGGTCAGAGGAGAGGTCAAAAGGCTTTGGCCACCTCTCTCTCTTTTTGGCTTCGTAGCATAATACGTTTAGCCTATGAGACTGCTGGACAGCAGCCTCCTGAAAGGATTACAGCTCATTCCACTAGAGCTGTGGCTTCCACCTGGGCCTTTAAGAATGAGGCCTCTGTTGAACAGATTTGCAAGGCTGCAACTTGGTCTTCACTTCATACCTTTTCAAAATTTTACAAATTTGACACTTTTGCTTCTTCGGAGGCTGTTTTTGGGAGAAAGGTTCTACAGGCAGTGGTTCCTTCTGTTTAATGTTCCTGCCTTGTCCCTCCCATCATCCGTGTACTTTAGCTTTGGTATTGGTATCCCATAAGTAATGGATGACCCGTGGACTGACTACACTTAACAAGAGAAAACATAATTTATGCTTACCTGATAAATTTATTTCTCTTGTAGTGTAGTCAGTCCACGGCCCGCCCTGTCTTTAAGGCAGATCTAAATTTTAATTAAACTCCAGTCACCACTGCACCCTATAGTTTCTCTTTTCTTGTCTTGTTTCGGTCGAATGACTGGATATGACATGTGAGGGGAGGAGCTATATAGCAGCTCTGCTTGGGTGATCCTCTTGCAACTTCCTGTTGGGAAGGAGAATATATCCCATAAGTAATGGATGACCAGTGGACTGAACACACTACAAGAGAAATAAATTTATCAGGTAAGCATAAATTATGTTTTTTAGCTCTGTGATTAACTTGTATCTAAGCCTCTTCTGACAGCCACCTGATCACATGACATTTTATTTATTATCTATTGCCTTTCATTTTAGCCAATTAGTGCAATGTCTTCCACAATCCACGGGCATGCTCACAGTTATCTATATGGTTTACATGAACTAGCTCTTTCCTGTTGTGAAAAGCAAATACAAAAGCATGCGATTAGAGGTGGCCTTCAAGGGCTTAGAAATTAGCATATGAGCCTTCCTTGGTTTAGCTTTCAACTAAGAATACCAAGAGAACAAAGCAAAATTGGTGATAAAAGTAAATTGGAAAGGTGTTTAAAATTACATGCCCTATTTGAAACATGAAAGTTTTTTTTTTGGATTTGACTGTCCCTTTAACTACTGTAGAATTGTATAATCTACAAATGCAAAGTAAAAAGATAATGCAATAGCACTTAGCCTGAATTTCAAATTTAGTAGTGGATTTTCTCCTGACAAATTTCAATGTTGTTTAAATTTTCCCTGCCGCCTGTATCATGTGAGAGCCATCAGTCAATCAAAAATTGCATAAAGACACTGAACTCTTGCACATGCTCAGTAGGAGCGGGTGCTTCAGAAAGTGTGGATATAAAAAGACTGCCCATTTTGATAATAGAGGTAAATTAGAATTATGACAGTTTGACCTTAGTCTCTTTAAGAAACAACATAACAGATTTTATAAAGATATAATCAGAGTCCCCTGGTCCCGGGCAGATAAGATATTCCAGATGGCCAGTAGCAAGTTAAAGGGACATGAATCCCAACAGTTTTCTTTTGTGATTCACACAGAGTGTATGATTTTAAACAAACATCTAATTTACTTTTATTATCACATTTTCTTTGTTCTCTTGGCATCTTTAGCTGAAAAGCAGGGACATATGCTCAGAAGCGTGCACGTGTCTGGATCACTATATAGCAGCAGTTTTGCAAGAATATCATCTATTTGCAAGAGCAATAGATGGCAGCACTATTTCCTGCCATTTAGTGCTTCAGACACCTACTTGGGTATCTCTTCAAAAAAGAATACCAAGAGAAGCAAATTAGAAACCTGTTTAAAATTGTATGTTCTGTCTGAAATACAAAAGGAACGTTTGATATCTATTTAAAAACCTTTAGCTTCCTATTATAATGAGTGTACTAGTTAACTTGTCTTTCCAAGCCTGGAAATAATGTTCTTTATGTAACCAAATAGATAATGATGACCCTCCTGTCTGCCAATACAGATTTACTTTCCCTTTAAAATTGAATCCATCTGCTGCCCTTGTTAACATCCCCTATTGTTCGCAAGTTACAGTCCTCTTGATCCATTAAGTGTTTTCCTCTATAATTTTGTTTTGTTTGTTTTTTTTCCCCCCTGAATCCCTCTGTGAGTTTTTGATAACTTTATTATCCAAATAATAATAGGATTTACAAATTAACTTTCTTATTGGGCTGCTCAGTGTGCTGCGGCGGTGCGTTCCTTGTCGCTGTTTAATTGGAAACGACGCTCTTTATATGTCCCTGGTGTCTCTACATTACTGAGAGTCGGGAGCCGCTTGGTGCATTACGATCAGGCAGGTCACCAGCATTCAGTGCGTTTGCACTAGGAGCCTTTGCTCCATATGCCAGATATGAAACAATAATTCCAAATACCCAGTAAGTGCTCAGTTATTTCAATTTGTCTAATTCAGTTTTTTTTTGCTCGGAGGGAACACATCTGTTCAGTGTTCCTTTTACTTGATGCAGTGCAGATTTTGTCTAGCAGACGGATATCTGAATTTTTGCAGCAGGTTATTAACCTTTTGGTTGTCAAAGAGAGCCAGCGAACAAATTAAATAAATAATGAAAGTATATTGCAACAATTTGTGGTTCAGACCAATTTAAAAAAAGTTACCAATTGACTTTTATGATCAAATTTGCTTCATACCCATGATATTCTGTGATGAAGAGATACCTAGGTAGCATCTGGAACACTACATTACAGGAAATAGTGCTGCCCTCTAGTGCTCTTGCAAAATTGCTGCCAAATAGTGCTCCAGATATGGGCCGGCTCCTAAGCTTATGTTCCTGCTTTTCAACAAAAGATACCAAGAGATGGAAGATAAATGTATAATAGAAATAAATTAGAAAGTTAAAGGGATACTAAACCCAAATTTTATTTTTAATTCATGATTCAGCTAGAGCAGCAATTTGAAGTAACTTTCTAATTTACTCCTATTATCAATTTTTCTTTGTTCTCTTGCTATCTTTATTTAAAAAGCAGGAGTGTAAAGCTTAGGAGCCGGCCCATTTTAGGTTCAGCACCCTGGATAGCGCTTGCTTTTTGGTGACTTCATTCAGTCAACCAATAAGCAAGCGTAACCCAAGTTATGAACCAAAAATGGTTGCTTTTTCAAATAAAGTTTATAAGAGAACAAAGAAAAATTGATAATAGGAGTAAATTAGAAAGTTGCTTAAAATTGCTGCTCTATCTGAATCACAAAAGAACAATTTTGGATTTAGTGTCCCTTTAAGATTGCACACTCTATCTGAATCACGAAAGAGCAATTTTGGATTTTGTGTCCCTTTAAGATTGCACACTCTATCTGAATCACGAAAGAGCAATTTTGGATTTTGTGTCCCTTTAAGATTGCACACTCTATCTGAATCACGAAAGAACAATTTTGGATTTAGTGTCCCTTTAAGATTGCACACTCTATCTGAATCATGAAAGAAGACATTTAGGTTTCATATCTCTTTGAACATTGTATGTTGCAGCCGCAAACTGTGTTTTTAGAGACAAAAGGGAATGTGCGCAAGTGAAAGCATTTGGGAAACACTAGTTCTGTTTAATTGGATGTTTTGTCCTCAAATAATGTAGAGTTTGTTTGAAACTGTAACTCTTCCGATACCTGCACTCTAGGAAAATCCTATGGGGCAATATTCACACTTAGCTGATCTTGCAACCCTTAGGGAAACCATTGTAGTCTGTTATGTGTTCCAGCAAAATTCTGTCCTGGTGGAATATTTGTTCCCTTTATCGCAGGAGATGTTTAGACGTTACACGTTACATGTATCTTGTTACTGAGAAGGACAAATCACAACAACTATTGTGATGAAAATGGTACACGACAAGCATAATGCCGTTCAAGCATGCAAACCTGTTAAAGGGACATACAATGCAGAAAGTAAACCTGTAAACATTCTATCATTGCACTCTTGCTTGCTAATATCAATTAAACACATAGTTAAAGTCGGCTCCAGATCAGAAACAAAATAGCTAACCATTGAAAATAGAAGCGTTTTAAAACTACACACAATTCTGATTTCAGAGAGGGGTGATTAAAGGGGTGCTGTTTAAGCTTACTTTAAATGTACTTTTGTTATCAATTTTTTCTTTATTGAAAAGCATACCCTGGTAGACTCGGAGCAGTGTACTACTGGGAACTTGCTGCTGATTGGTGGCTACACATATATGCTTATTGTCATTGACTCACTAGATGTGCCCAGCTAGCTCCCAGTTGTGCATTGCTGCTCTTGATCTGATTTTACCTGCGACTTTTGGGGGTTAAACACATAAGTTTATGTAGCTAAGGAACATTTTTTTGAAACCAATAAAACAATGAACATATAAGTGAGATTCTCTATTTTTTTTAGACACAACAAAAATAGTATATAATTAATAATCCTTTAATTAAAGGGACAGTAAAGTCCTAATTAGACATTCATGATTTAGACAGAACATACAATTTTAAACAATTTTCCAATTTACTTCTATTATTTAATTTGCTTCCTTCTCTTGTTATCCTTTGCTGAAAGGTTTATCTGCAAAAGCTAAGGAGCAGCAAAGAACCTAGCTTCTAGCTGCTGATTGGTGGCTGCATATATAAACTGATTGTCATTGGCTCACCAATTTGTTCAGGTTGAAACCAGTAGTGCATTGCTGCTCCTTCAACAAAGGATATCAAGAGAATTAAGCAAATTTGATACTAGAAGTAAACTGGAAAGTTGTTTAAAATTATATGCTCTGTCTAAATTATGAATGTCTAATTATGACTTTACTGTCCCTTTAATTAGATGCTTATTAATTATATACTTTTTGTTGTGTCTAAAAAAACAGAGGATCTCACTAAATATGTTCATTGTTTTATTGGTTTGAAGAAAAGAAAAAAGTTCCTTAGCTACATTAACTTGTGTGCTTAAAAAGTCACAGGTAAAATCATGAAAGAACATTTTTGGGTTGAATGTCCCTTTAAGAAGCGTCAGTAATCAGACAGTACATCTCCCATATAGCGCAGTGTTCTAGTCCCCATATAAAATGCCTCTGCCAGGCTTCTGAAGCTCTGCGCTAGTCAGGTGAGCGCTGCACGGTGGATGACTTTGCAGCTGCCTGTGGGAGGTGTGGAGGTGACAAGACCATGTATATTTAATAGCATTTTAAATTATTAAGCATGAAAGGAATCCTCAAAGGAGTAAAAGGAAGGGGCATAACTCCCCCCTGCAGGTTGGGCCTTTTCTGAGAGCTGTTGCATCCACTAATCAAGCAGAAATGTTGCGAAATGCTAATGAATTCAGGGCGTAGAAGGGCAGCCACGCAGTCCTCTGCTGATTATAACAAAGTCTTGGAAAGAACAGGGCCGTATCCCGCGGTGAGCTGTGCGAGTCTCATTCTCCTGTTACGCTTTCGCTGTACATCCTTTTCCGTGCGTACAGACCACTCACTGGAACTAATCTCCCAGTCTTTGAAAGCTGGTCAGAGAATCAGGTTAATTGTAGTTAAAGGGATACTATGGGGTAGAAATAACAGGCCATGTTTTATTAGGACATTTTATTTTTTAACAAATTCCCTTCTTTTGCTGTGTGTTTAACCCTTAAGGGTTAAACCCATTTAGTCAAAACGGAACTGTTAGAACACCTTCAGTCTGCTCCAGATGAGGAAATGGCCAGTGATTGGAGCATACACATGTATGCCTGCTTCTGATTGGCTAAACAGTTGTGACCTCATCTGGAGTGGCAAAGGAGCACAACTCTCTATAATTAAATACTGCAACCAGTAGAGGACCTACTCAACAGAAGGCCCCAATGCATTTTTTGGGCCCCCAAAAATGAATCAATAGTAATAATATACATGCTGCTTTATATAATGATTTTGAGGATAGAAAGATAGATAAACCTTCAACCTAATAAATAAACGGTTCCCCTGCATTACAGTTGTACACATTCTGCACACTCCTGTGTATTGACTGGCTGTACTGGGCCCCTAAGTATTTGGGCCCCTGTGCCTCCGCACCTGATGCACCAGTGGTAGTTCCGCCCCTAACTGCAACAATCTCTTTTAATTGTAAAAAAATAATATTGTTGATTTTCTTAAAGGGATATGAAACCCAAAAAAATGTCTTTAAGGATTCCGACTGAGAATATCATTTTAAACAACTTTCCAATTTAATTCTGTTAATTAAATTTGCTTTGTTCTCTTAGTATCCTTTGTAGGAGGAGCATCAATGCACTACTGGGAGCTAGCTGAACACATTGATAAGCCAATGACAAGAGGCATATGTGCAACTACTAATCTTTCAGAGTATTAGTGTTTTGAGCATTCTGATAAAAGCTCACCACCTTTTAATTTGCTGGTAAAAAAATGCGATCTCTAGGGCGGATACGTTTTTAGATAATTACACTGGGATTTGAGAGACCTCTTCATACACGCACAGGGAACGTCCATGTTCAGCCCATTTTACGATAAAACGTCAATTACGCTTTGTGTTTTGTATTTATAAGTACAATTTGTATGTTTCTTGCACAACAATTCTCCCCTTTAACTTGTTCCCAATGATCCATTTTACCTGCTGGAGTGTATCACATTTTTTACAAGTAGCTTGTTTACCCTTATTTCAGTATTTGAAATAGATAATTTAGCCTGTGGTATCCCCACCTGTACTGAAAGTTTCTATACATAAGTCCAGGATATTGACAGACAATGTAAACACAGCCAGCAGAAGAAGTTACACTCCTGGTGGGGTGTAGAAGAGATAACTAATACAATTATAATTTTCTATTGTTCTCTCTAAGTATACAGCTTTGGTTTACAAACATATAAAATAAAGAAGCAAGTGTGTGTACACAAAGTGATAACATTAGAGATAGATTTTTACCTGCAAGCTCAGCCCATTGTAAAATGCAATTTCTCATACATTATATACTCTGCAGCTGGTATAGCAAGTCATTGGAAATGCATTAAAGGGATACTGAACCCAATTTTTTTCTTTCATGATTCAGATAGAGCACAACATTTTAAGCAACTTTCTATTTTACTCCTATTATCAATATTAATTTGTTCTCTTGCTATCTTTATTTTAAAAGCAGGAATGTAAATCTTGGCAGCCAGCCGATTTTAGGTTCAGCACCATGGATAGTGCTTGCTTATTGGAGGCTTACGTTTACCCACCAATACGCAAGCATAACCCAGGTTCTCAACCAAAAATGTGTTCCTATGCATCACATTCCTGCTTTTTAAATAAAGATGGCAAGAGAACGAAGAAAAATTGATACTAGGAGTAAATTAGAAAGTTGCTTACAATTTCATGCTCTATCTGAATCATGAAAGAAAAAATCTGGGTTTAGTGTCCCTTTAAGGGGGAAAATTATTTTACAGTATACTGTCCCTTTAAATTACTATTTACGCTCTGCATGTTTAATGCACTTTATTCCTTTGTAATTTACCTAAAAATGTTACAGTTTTGATGAAATATGATTTTTGGTGAAGAATTTTGTTGTGATTGTTAAACTGCAATTTTTCCCCCTGAATATTTTTGTGTGAATGGTTCAATTATTGGTTTCGTATGATTTTTGAATTATGATTTTTCATTGTGCACTTTTGCAATGTCTGCATCTCCTTCCCATATAAAATGCTGTATACGCCACTTAGCGAGACACCGGTTTTTAAGGGTAAAATGTATATTTAGATAATTCCACCAGGAAAATAGATCATGGAATGAGTTTTAAATGTGAAAGGCGCACCTATTGGGGAACCTTATGGTCACTTGAAATGGAAGAAATTAGAGAGGGTGCAAGTTTTGGGAGGAATGCAGGGAATGTTACACTTTCATGGTAGATAGAGCATGCAATATTCAGTTTACTTTCTATGATCAAATGTATTTTTGTTCAATTGTAACTTTTGTTGAAAGGTTCAGGAGCATTAATGCACTTCTGACATCTAGCTGGTGATTAGTGGCTACGTATAAATGCCTTTTGTCTTTAGCTTATCCAATTTGCTCAGCTAGCTCCCAGTAGTGCATTGCAGCTCTTTAGCTGATTTTAACTTTGTGTTTACCTTTGCATGTTAAACACATTAGAGCTTTTCCTTTTCACATTTCTATGTTCCCTTAAACAGTGTTTATGCTGAAACCCTAATATTGCAGTGAGCTCTCACTTTCTCTCTGTTCGTTAGCAGCAGTTTGCTGCGTTGTCCAGTGCCTATTGGTAACGTTCACCTCCTGTGTCTCTTCTAGTTTAGCATTTAAATGAACATATGTATATCACACACAACAGCTGTATAAATGTACATTTTTCAGTTTTTCTTACAAACCATATCCAGATAGGAGGAGGCGGCACACAGTTAAAAGTAGGAAGGAGGCAGAGGCATTTTAAAGCGCTACGGAGGGGTTAATTTATCATCCCTGCAGGCGAACTGGTTTGCAAGTAGGGAACCTGTCCGCTTGCGCTCGCCACTTGCAATGTTTTATCACACGGCAAAATGTATCATTGCACAAGAGGATTCTTGCGCAATGCTGCCCCCTGCTCCAGTGCAACCAGTTTTGCTAGAGCAGGGGATGTCAGTCACCCTGTAAGTGTTGGGGTGATTGATTTTGCCGCTTTTGAGGTGTTGAAGAGGAAACAAGCACTTTCTGCTTCTTAAATATGTGGCAGCCGACTCTCTCATACAGACCTGCTCCACATAGCTGGAAAAGCTGCCCCTATAGAAAGGTAAAACAGCAATGTTGCATGGGTGCACTACAATAAGCATTTTTGCAATATGCTTCCATTAGCAAAAATGCTTCTAGTAAAAGTTATTTCTTTTTTTTCTGCAGCATACGCACATATCCTGTAAGGGCTGTGCACCAGCATTCAAACAAGATACCTCAGAGAGTCAGCAGTGACAGGTATGACAACAAATGACGTCTTCAGAAGCAACACTCACCAGCACCAGCTCTCTGAGAAGGTGTCGTGTTTGAATGCTGATGCACAGGATATGTGCGTATGCTGCAGAAAAAAGTCATAACTTTTACTAGAAGCATTTTTGTTAATAGAAGAATATTGCAGAAATGCTTATTTCAAATTGAAATGCACCTTGCACACACATTTTTTTTTTTTACCTTTCTATCCCTTTAACAACATTGCATTTGTGCTACTTCGGTGTATCCCAGCAGTTTAAAGGGACATTAAACACTAAATAAATTATAGATAGAATGATGCATTAAAATGAAAGATTAGTCCATAACTAACATGTAGATGTATTTTTTAAAATTCCATCAGTTGTTTAAACATTGACAAAATAAGTGTAAAGTTGTAGTGTTGATAAAACAATGGAAGCTGCCATGTTGTAACTTAGGTTACCTTCTCTGCTGTAGCCAATTAGGGACAGTTATAAATAGGTCACTAGAGAGTGCAGCTAATGGCTGTGTGGGATATAACAGTGTTCTGCACTTCCATTTCTAACAGGAACTGGAAAGCTCACAATTTCAGATTGGAATTACAGGAAAAGGGGACAAAATAAATAAGCAAAGTATATTGCATAATTTTTTTATACAAGGCAGAAAATGCTGTGATCAGAGATGTTATTATAGAAAATGCAGCATGTCTGCAGAAAGAATGGGGCACATGCAGGAACTGTTGGCTGATCGCTTTGCATCTGGCTGTTCTCTTCAAACAGCACTGTGCTCTGGCTGGAGTAGGTTTTCTTTAACACAGTGAATCCAGAACTAAGTGCTGTTTGCAGAGAACAGTCAAATATGCAGCAGTGCAGTTATTGTTGACTGGCTCTCAGGGATTTTTTCACAAGACATTTTAAAAACTTAATTTAATGTTTTCTTTGCAGCTAATTTGCAATGCAATTTTCAACTGGTGCAATATATTATAAAACTTTAAACATTGCTTTATTGTCCAGTTAATTAACACTGCCTAATTTAAAATTGTATTTTATTTTAAAATGATCTGCAGAATTGTTTTTACTAAAATAATCAGAAAGTGGAGATAACGTTCTGCCACTGGGTATATGATTTATCATTTATATTACTATCTCAGAGTGTTTAATGTCCCTTTAAAGGGTTAACAGGGAATATGTAGAAACTTTTTAGAAATCTTTTAAAACCTAACATTAATTTCATAACCCGTTTTAAATGAAGTCTTATCTCTTATGTCTGCAGTGTGCTGCTTCGTGGTACACAAACGCTGTCATGAATTTGTCACGTTCTCCTGCCCTGGGGCCGATAAAGGACCTGCGTCTGATGTGAGTATTCAGCCTGAAACAAGTAAAGCCGCATCAGATAACGCTGATTAAATGAGATATTTGTTCCCTCCAGAGCAGTTAGTTAGTTTAGTCCTGTTTTAGTTGTACTCTAAGCTGCACTCTCTTGTTTTACTCCTTTGGTAGCCTATAAGATTTTTGCTTAGATTGTAAGCTCTGTGAACCAGTATTTCTCCACTAATGCTGCAAAAGATGAGTGTCTGGTAATCCCCTTTAAAAGGGCAGTGCAGTCTGAATTAAATCCAGAAAAAAATGTATTATTTGCCTGCATTTCCTGTAATTTAGCAATGCAATTAGTGCTTCTTATCACTGCCCTATGAGAGCCTGGGGTGTGTCTATCATACTGAAATATGCTGCCTATTTTAGACCCTGTTATGTGCTATAAAGTGATTGCTTAGAGCAGTGCACAAGCTCATTTACATTTTGGTTCTGATTGGTCACAGGAATAGCGATAAGATAAACATGTGATGTGCTGATACTTACACACTGGGGAAACTGTGCATAATAACATAGAAACATAGAATTTGACGGTAGATAAGAACCAAAAAGGCCCATCAAGTCTACCCATATTACAGGTTACTGTTCCTTAGGATAGCCTTATGCATGTCCCAGGTTCATTTTTTAATTCCTTTACAGTCTTTGTGTTTACCACCTCAAATGGAGGTTTATTCCATGAATCCACCACCCTTTCTGTAAAAAAAATGCTACCTTACATTTATCCTAAATCTGTAACCCTCTAACTTAAGATTGTGACCCCTTGTTTTAGTATTTGTTTTTTTTGTGTGGAAAATGCTTTCAGCTCCCACTTTATTAAATCCCTTCATATATTTGAAGGTTTCTATCATGTCGCCTCTTTCCCCTCTCTCTCCTCTAAACGCTACATATTTAAGCAATAGTCTTTCTTTGTACGTTTTTATATTTTAGACCGTGTACCATTTAGTAGCCCTCCTTGGGACAGTTTCTAGTTTATTTATATCCTTCTGGAGAAACAGTCTCCAGAACTGTACACAGTATTCCAGTTGAGGCCTAACTAGTGATCTGTAAATGGGCATAAGAACCCTGCTATTTCTGCTACTAATACCCCTCCAAATGAAACCAAGTATTCAACTGGCTGCATCTGAGATCGTTCCTCTTTAGTTACAGTAAGTAATGTACCATTGAGACTATAATTGGCCTTTGGGTTTTTGGATCCTATATGCACAACCTACACAGTTATATTAATACACTTTTTACCTCTGCGATTACCTTGTATCTAAGCCTCTGCAGACTGCCCCCTTATTTCAGTTCTTTTGACAGACTTGCATTTTAGCCAGTCAGTGCTGACTCATAAATAACTCCACAGCATACATGAACTAGCACTGTCTAGCTGCAAAAAAACTGTCAAAATGCACTGAGATAAGAGGCAGCCTTCAAGGTCTTTAGAAATTAGCATATGAGCCTACCAAGGTTTAGCTTTCAACAAAGAATACCAAGAGAACAAAGCAAATTTGATGCTAAAAGTAAATGGGAAATTTGTTTAAAATGACATGCCCTATCTGAATCATAAAAGTTTAATTTTGACTAGACTGTCCCTTTAACTCTATCAGCACTGACTTGTCTCCCCTCACGTTACTGCATTCACCCCGACATATCACCTCAATTAACCCTGACGGCACTTAATCAAAACTGACTATAACTAAACCAAATCATTGAAAGAACTGGTGAGTTTATAAAAATAGATTACATTATAAAGGATGGTTTTTGTTGCAACTATTTTATGTTTGTTTTTGTTTTTGCTATGGTTGGGGAGTTTGTACAGGGGTAAGAACATTGTCAAAATGTGTTACGCCACTCCTCTGGGAACTTATCCAAAAACAGAACTAGCACAGGGGTGTACTAATGTACTGAAAAGGTTAATGATGAAATTGCTGGCATGAAAATTAACCATATAAATGAAATCATTACATCTATGTACTTTTAAATTGGAGTACAAGCTAGAAAACAGCATCCATAGATTGGATGAGGATGAGTCTTCCCCCTGTTCCCTTCAGCATATTTACAGTAAGTAGTTCCGTTTGTATTAATGTTGCACGACTTCCCAGGGCGAATACATTATATGACTCAGTATTTCTGTGACTACAGCTCTTTGTTTGTGTTGTTAGATGAAATAAGTTTAGCTTAATTAAGTACTGTTTTCCCTGGAAGATATGACATTTTAAAACATTGACATTTCATTGCTGGTTACCTATATGCACAAATGAACAGAATTATTTTCCCCCCAGATTGTTGCCTCATAGCCCAAAATCCTAATAAATAATCTGGCCTTGTTCAAGAAAGTAGTACATTATTAATACATAATTCACTTTTCTATAATGTATCATTTTCTAGACTATGTGGCTCTAATTTATTTACTTGTTTACAGCAAAATTTGAAATTGTAGGTTTTCAAAGAGACAAAAAAAATGAAACAGAGTTTTGTGTGCTCGTGTGTTTGTCTCTGTGTCCATTTGTCTGTGTCTCTGTGTCCGTTTGTCTGTGTCTCTGTGTCCGTTTGTCTGTGTCTCTGTGTCCGTTTGTTTGTGTGTCAGTGTGTGTCTCTATGTGTGTCAGTGTGTCTCTCTGTGTGTGTCAGTGTGTCTCTCTGTGTGTGTCAGTGTGTGTCTATGTGTGTGTCAGTGTGTCTCTCTGTGTCCGTGTGTCTGTGTCTTTGTGTGTGTCTTTGTGTGTGTCTCTCTGTGTCCGTGTGTCTCTGTATGTCTGTGTGTCAGTGTGTGTCAGTGTGTGTCTCTCTGTGTCCGTGTGTCTGTGTGTCTCTCTGTGTCCGTGTGTCTCTGTGTGTGTCTGTGTGTCTCTCTGTGTCCGTGTGTCTTTGTGTGTGTCTGTGTGTGTCTCTGTATGTCTGTGTGTCAGTGTGTGTCTCTGTGTCCGTGTGTCTGTGTCTCTGTGTGTCAGTGTGTGCATGTGTTTGTGTGCCCATATGTACGTGTGCCGTAAATCAGTTACACACTATCAATCAAAATTCCTTAAAAGGACATTAAAGTCAATGTTAAGGGAATAGTAAAGTCAAAATTAAACTTTCATGATTCAGATAGAGCATACAATGTTAAACAACGTTCTAATTTACTCCTTTTTTAATTTTTTCTTCGTTCTCTTTGTATCTTTATTTGAATGTAAGCTTAGAAGCCAGACCATTTTTGGTTCAGCACCTGGGTAGTGTTTGCTGATTGGTGGCTACATTTAGACTCCAATCAGAAAGCGCTACCCAGGTGATGAACCAAAAATGGGCCGGCTCCTAAGCTTACATTCTTGCTTTTTTAAATAAAGATTCAAAGAGAATGAAGAAAAATTGACAATAGGAGTAAATTACAAAGTTTCTTAAAATTGCTGCTTTATCTGAATCATGAAAGTCTAATTTCTCCAACATAGGTGTGTCCGGTCCACGGCGTCATCCTTACTTGTGGGATATTCTCTTCCCCAACAGGAAATGGCAAAGAGCCCAGCAAAGCTGGTCACATGATCCCTCCTAGGCTCCGCCTTCCCCAGTCATTCTCTTTGCCGTTGTACAGGCAACATCTCCACGGAGATGGCTTAGAGTTTTTTGGTGTGAATCTAAAGGATTACCATGGAACAAGATAAAAATTCCTAAGATTCTATCCTTTCTTCAAGAAGGTTTGGAGAAAGGATTATCTGCAAGTTCTTTGAAGGGACAGATTTCTGCTTTATCTGTTTTACTTCACAAAAAGCTGGCGGCTGTGCCAGATGTTCAGGCTTTTGTTCAGGCTCTGGTTAGAATCAAGCCTGTTTACAAACCTTTGACTCCTCCTTGGAGTCTCAATTTAGTTCTTTCAGTTCTTCAGGGGGTTCCGTTTGAGCCCCTACATTCCGTTGATATCAAGTTATTATCTTGGAAAGTTTTGTTTTTAGTTGCAATTTCTTCTGCTAGAAGAGTTTCAGAGTTATCTGCTCTGCAGTGTTCTCCTCCTTATCTGGTGTTCCATGCAGATAAGGTGGTTTTGCGTACTAAACCTGGTTTTCTTCCGAAAGTTGTTTCTAACAAAAACATTAACCAGGAGATAGTCGTGCCTTCTTTGTGTCCGAATCCAGTTTCAAAGAAGAAACGTTTGTTGCACAATTTGGATGTAGTTCGTGCTCTAAAATTCTATTTAGATGCTACAAAGGATTTCAGACAAACATCTTCCTTGTTTGTTGTTTATTCTGGTAAAAGGAGAGGTCAAAAAGCAACTTCTACCTCTCTATCTTTTTGGCTTAAAAGCATCATCAGATTGGCTTATGAGACTGCCGGACGGCAGCCTCCTGAAAGAATCACAGCTCATTCCACTAGGGCCGTGGCTTCCACATGGGCCTTTAAGAACGAGGCTTCTGTTGACCAGATATGTAGGGCAGCGACTTGGTCTTCACTGCACACTTTTACCAAATTTTACAAATTTGATACTTTTGCTTCTTCTGAGGCTATTTTTGGGAGAAAGGTTTTGCAAACCGTGGTGCCTTCCATCTAGGTGACCTGATTTGCCCCCTCCCATCATCCGTGTCCTAAAGCTTTGGTATTGGTTCCCACAAGTAAGGATGACGCCGTGGACCGGACACACCTATGTTGGAGAAAACAGAATTTATGTTTACCTGATAAATTAATTTCTCCAACGGTGTGTCCGGTCCACGGCCCGCCCTGGTTTTTTAATCAGGTCTGATGATTTATTTTCTTTAACTACAGTCACCACGGTATCATATGATTTCTCCTATGCAAATATTCCTCCTTTACGTCGGTCGAATGACTGGGGAAGGCGGAGCCTAGGAGGGATAATGTGCCATTTCTTTGCCATTTCCTGTTGGGGAAGAGAATATCCCACAAGTAAGGATGACGCCGTGGACCGGACACACCGTTGGAGAAAGTAATTTATCAGGTAAACATAAATTCTGTTTTTGACTTTACTATTCCTTTAACATTGACTTTAATCTCATTTTAAGGAATTTTGATTGATAGTGTGTAACTGATTTACGGCACACGTACATATTAGTTTTGACTACACTATCCCTTTAAGCTTTCATGGATCAAATAGAGTGTGCAATTTACTTTTCAGTTTACTTATTACATTTTACTTCATTCTCTCAGCAGTCATGGTTGAAAAGCATTCGTAGGAAGCCCGAGGAGCAGCAAAACACTACTGGGAGCTAGTTGCTGATTGGTGGCTACACACACATGCTTCTTGTGATTGTATTGCCATATTTGATCAGCTAGCTCCCAGCAGTGCATTCCTGCTTTCGAGTTAACTTTACCTATGTGTTTAACACGTGCAGGAGTTATATGCAAGCAATAGTGCAATAATAAAAGGATGCATATAACACACTGGAGGATTTTCTTTTTGCACTTTATGTCCCTTTAAAATATTAATACTTTTTTTTGTAGGAGACTTAGAAGTCAGACTGTGAGTGCAATAAAGAGAAAATCACTTTCCGTCTGGTATCTGTTCTCAAACTGACGTCTTTCTCTTTGATGAAACGTATTGTTTCCCACAAGAACATACTGGGGTGGCTCAGGAGTGTGCACGACTTGCGCACTATTTGGCAGGTAGAATCTTTGTAACAATGTTATACATGTGCTGCGCAAAACACATGCACACTCCTGAGCATATTGTAGTATGCTGTCATGAAAAGGAGCAAGGAGAAAGAAGGCAGGTTTGATAAGTGACGTAAATTGCAAAGTGAAATGTTATGCTCTATCTGAATCAGGAAAGTTTAATTTATTTTACATTTCAGATAGTGTGTGAATAAAAATAACAACTTTCCAATTTACTTCTATTATCAAACTTACTTTGTTCTTTTGGTATCCTTTGTTGAAAAACATGTAGGTAGGCTGAGGAACATGCACATGTCTAAACTACTATATGGCAGTTGTAATATACTGTGTAACCACTGCTGCCATCTAGTGCTCAAAAGTATTCTTGCAATACTGCTGCCATCTAGTGCTCAAAAGTATTCTTGCAATACTGCTGCCATCTAGTGCTCAAAAGTATTCTTGCAATACTGCTGCCATCTAGTGCTCAAAAGTATTCTTTCAATACTGCTGCCATCTAGTGCTCACAAGTATTCTTGCAATACTGCTGCCATCTAGTGCTCACAAGTATTCTTGCAATACTGCTGCCATGTAATTCTCCAGAGTCAACATATGCACTCGTTACCTACCCAGTTATTCTCTTCAACAAACAATACCATGAGAGTGAAGTACATTTGGTTATTTTTTTTTTAATTTTTATTTGTATGTTCTGTCTCAATCATGAAATTAAAAAAAAAATGGTGTTTATGCCCCTTTTAATCCACTTTTTCAAAAAAATGCACAAGATATGAAGGCCTAACTGGGGGAGCTGCATATAGCGATATTGATGGCGTTTCCCTGATACACAGAAACTAGACAGCTGCCTAGGGAGTTGTTCTCAGGAGACTTAAATCAATATGTAAAGATGATGCAGACGTGGCAGTGTGTGCACAGAGAGCAGCAGAAGTCAGTCTGTACCAGGGAGTATTAGACAGGGCACAGTATAAGCAGACCGTGTTCACCTATCCTAGTGTAGGGTGGGTATTTGCTAAGAGCTTTCCCCACTTCACCCCAGCATCAAGCGAAATGTAGATGAGTATTAATTAGAGGAAATATTTAGGGTTTTCAGGTGCAATACTTCAATATTCTGCCTCGTGTCAGATGCTGGAGTAGTGTGAAATACAAAGTGCTCCGTTCTCCCCAGACACCAAGATAATTAGAAGGTCACCTTTCTTGTCCTTTATCTTTTAGTCAAGGATGCTGGTAAATCTGTTAGTCAGTCAACATATTATATTTACAGGACGTAAAAGTGCACAATTGTGTTACAGCTTTTTATTATTTGCATATAATTCTATGTTTAACCCCTGCAAAATAAACATATAGTAATGTACTACTGGGAGCTAGTTGAGCGGCTCTGGTGAGCCAATAACAATAGACATATGTGCAGCCACCAATCACCAGGTAGTTCCTGTTAAGACTACCTAGGTATGCTTTTCAACAAAGGCTACTAAGAGAATTAAGTACATTGTTCTATCTGAGCCATAAATGTTTCATATCTCTTTTTAACTATACAACCAGTTGTGTCCCAAATATGGTATTTGGTAATAATGTGCAGCTTCTTAGGATTAAATACTGTATATATACACACACACACGTGCACACATTATACACACATACATACACATAAGCACACACACACTATTTCTCTATCACCTTTACATACACACACACACACACTATACACACATATATATATATATATATATATATATACACACATATATATATATATACACACACACACTATACACACATATATATATACACACACACTATACACACATATATATATACACACACACACACACACTATACACACATATATACACACACACACTATACACACATATATACACACACACACACATACACACACACACTATACACACATATATATATATACACACACACACACACACACACACTATACACATATATATACACACACACACTATACACACATATATATACATACACACACACACACACACTATACACACATATATATATATACACACACACACACTATACACACATATATATACACACACACACACACTATACACACATATATACACACACACACACACTATACACACATATATACACACACACACACACTATACACACATATATACACACACACACACACTATACACACATATATACACATACACACACACTATACACACATATATACACATACACACAAGATATTTCTCTATCAACCTTACACACACACTATACACACATACAGTATATACATATACAGTGGATATAAAAAGTCTACGCACCCCTGTTAAATGTCAGGTTTCTGTGATGTAAAAAAATGAGACAAAGATAAATAATTTCAGAACTTTTTCCACCTTTTATGTGACCTATAAACTGTACAACTCAATTGAAAAACAAACTGAAATCTTTTAGGTGGAGGGAAGAAAACAAACAAACAAAAATAATGTGGTTGCATAATTGTGCACATCCTCTTATAACTGGGGATGTAGCTGTGTTTAGAATTAAGCAATCACATTCAAAATCAAAATAAATAGGAGTCAGTACACACCTGTCATCATTTAAAGTGCCTCTAAATAACTCCAAATAAAGTTCAGCTGCTCTAGTAGGTCTTTCCTGACATTTTGTTAGTCGCATCCCACAGCAAAAGCCATGGTCCGCAGAGAGCGTCTAAAGCATCAGAGGGATCTCATTGTTAAAAGTTATCAGTCAGGAGAAGGGTACAAAATAATTTCCTAGGCATTAGATATACCATGGAACACAGTGAAGACATCATCATCAAGTGGAGAACATATGGCACAACAGTGACATTACCAAGAACTGGATGTCCCTCAAAAATTGATGAAAAGACGAGAAGAAAACTGTTCTGGGAGGCTGCCAAGAGGCCTACAGCAACATTAAAGGAGCTGCAGGAATATCTGGCAAGTACTGGCTGTGTGGTACATGTGACAACAATCGCCTGTATTCTTCATATGTCTGGGCTATTTGGTAGAGTGGCAAGACGGAAGCCTTTTCTTACAAAGAAAAACATCCAAGCCAGGCTACATTTTGCAAAAACACATCTGAAGTCTCCCAAAAGCATGTGGTAAAAGGTGTTATGGTCTGATGAAACCAAGGTTGAACTTTTTGGCCATAATTCCAAGAGATATGTTTGGTGCAAAAACAACACTGCACATCACCAAAAGAACACCATACCCACAGAGAAGCATGGTGGTGGCAGCATCATGCTTTGGGGCTGTTTTTATTCAGCTGGAACTGGGGCCTTAGTTAAGCTAGAGGGCATTATGAACAGTTCCAAATATCAGTCAATATTGGCACAAAACCTTCAGGCTTCTGCTAGAAAGCTGAACATGAAGAGGAACTTCATCTTTCAGCATGACAACGACCCAAATCATACATCCAAATCAATCTTCTTCTGGTGAAGCCATTCCTTTGTTGAAGTTTTGGAATGGCCCAGCCAGAGCCCAGACCTGAATCCGATTGAAAATCTGCGGGGTGATCTGAAGAGGGCTGTGCACAGGAGATGCCCTCGCAATCCGACAGATTTGGAGTGTTTTTGCAAAGAAGAGTGGGCAAATCAAGATGTACCATGCTGATAGTCTTTTGGGGTATGAGTCTGAGTGCTGTAATAAAATCAAAAGGTGCTTCAACAAAGTATTAGTTTACAATAATATGCAACCATATTATTTTATTTTTATATTTTTTCTTCCCTCTACCTAAAATATTTCAGTTTGTTTTGAGTTGTACAGTTTATAGGTCACATTAAAGGTGGAAAAAGTTCTGAAATGATTTATCTTTGTCTTATTTTTTTACATCACAGAAACCTGACATTTAACAGGGGTGTGTAGACTTTTTATATCCACTGTATAGACACACATACACTATTTCTTGCTCTCTCTCGCTTTCTGTCTCGATTTCTCTCTCGCTTTCTCTCTCGCTTTCTCTCTCGCTTTCTCTCTCGCTTTCTCACTCGCTTTCTCACTCGCTTTCTCTCTCGTTCTCTCGCTTTCTCTCTCACTCGCTTTCTCTCTCACTCGCTTTCTCTCTTGCTCTCTCGCTCTCTTGCTCTCTCGCTTTCTCTTTCTCTCTCGCTTTCTCTCTCGTTCTCTCGCTTTCTCTCTCACTCGCTTTCTCTCTCACTCGCTTTCTCTCTTGCTCTCTCGCTCTCTTGCTCTCTCGCTTTCTCTTTCTCTCTCGCTTTCTCTCTCAATTTCTCTCTCGCTCTCTCACTTTCTCGCTCTCTCTCTCGCTCTCTCTCGCTCTCTCTCGCTCTCTCTCGCTTTCTCTCTCGCTTTCTCTCTCGCTTTCTCTCTCGCTTTCTCTCTCGCTTTCTCTCTCGCTTTCTCTCTCGCTTTCTCTCTCGCTTTCTCTCTCTCTCTCTCTCGCTCTCTCGCTCTCTCTCTCGCTCTCTCTCTTGCTCTCTCTCTTGCTCTCACACATTCGCTTTCTCTCTCTCTGATCTCTCCCTGGTTTAATCCCTCTGCAGTAGTTACAGTATTTGGAATTTCCCTGTTTACATTTTCTTGGTACAAAAGTTGCGTAACCTTTTTTGAAGATATTGATTTTTCTATTCTGCTAACACTGTGTGCCGGTGGCAAGTAATTTCCAGAGGACTGCCCTTTTAGTCCTGTAGCTTCTCTCTTTACTGCTTGTTAAATTGAATCTGTTCTGCTATAATCATGTATACCTATATCCTATTCACTACTTAAAGGAATGTGATCCTTATATTGACCCATAATATAATTGTGATTAAAAGCTGCTATAACCAGAACAGAGGTGGGATTAAGGCCCCTTTATCTAGACATAAGGCTCTGCAGGACACAAAGAATACAGGGATAATTCAGGCATAAGAGTTTAACCCTTTGAGTGCTAAGCACTTTCCCACCTGTTTTTTTCCAGATCCCCAATACTTACATTGTTAGAAAGGTTAGGTGATTACCTTTCCAGTAGTGGGTTATGGGGGTCTGTAGCTGCTTAGATGCCTGAGATACAGGCTTCTAAGCAGCATGCCCCCTGCTCCTATACTTAACATTAAGTATAAAGTTGCACGGTGACGTCACCACGCATAACGTGAAGCCCTGGCAATGCCTGTCACTATGCAGGCCCGATCGCCGGGGTAGGAGCGGGTGGGAGCCCCCAGATCTCCCTCAAGGTGAGGCTCAGAGCCGTCGTTAGCACTCAAGGGGTTAAGAGACACAATGCAAAATACAAAACACAGAATTGTATTTTGTATGTGGCTAAATTATTATCCCATTAGTATATAATAGTAACAAAAATTTCTTTCTGCTCTGGACTCATACATAATCATTAAAGGGATACTGTACCCAAATGTTTTCTTTCAGGATTCAGATAGAGCATGCAATTTTAAGCAACTTTCTAATTTACTCCTAGTATCAATTTTTCTTCATTCTCTTGTTATCATTATTTGAAAAAGCAAGCATGTAAGCATAGGCGCCAGCCCTTTTTGGTTCAGGACCCTGGATAGCGCTTGCTGATTGGTGGTTTCATTTAGCCACCAGTCAGCAAGCATGACCAAGTTCCTGAACCGAAGATGGGCAGGCTCCTATGCTTACATTCCTGCTTTTTCAAATAAAGAGAACAAAGAAAAATTGATAATAGGAATCATTTAGAAAGTTGCTTAAAATTTCATGAAAGAAAAAAATTGGGTTCAGCATCCCTTTAAAGGGACAGTCAACACCAGAATTTTTGTTGTTTTAAAAAATAGATAATCCCTTTATTACCCATTCCCCAGTTTTGCATAATCAATAGTTATATAAATATACTTTTTACCTCTGTAATTACCTTGTATCTAAGCCTCTGCAAACTGCACCCTTATTTCAGTTCTTTTGAGAGACTTGCATTTTAGCCAATCATTGCTGACTCCTAGGTAACTCCACGTGCATAAG
>NC_069509.1:47531532-47556532 GCF_027579735.1 Bombina bombina
GCAAACGTTTTTATGGCTGATGGCACTGTTGGGGTTCACATGGCTTACATTATTAGATGGGTAATATGAAAACCCACATGGCTAGTTTTCTAGACCGCTTTACAGCGGTTTCCACTAGGCATAGAGACATCAATAGAGATGGGCGGGGCCTATTTTCGCGCCTCAGATGCACAGTTAAAATGCTTTTGAAGACAGCAAGCTCCAGCTCCGGTGGGCCTAGGCTGCAGATTTAACCTAAACGAAGGAGATAGTGTGAATTACAGACCCCTGAGGGCAGGTAGGCGCCACAGCAGAGCTGTGGCGAGGTGCAGGGGGTTGCTATATTATTTTTCATAAACGTTTTTGAGTAACGTTTTTTTCCAGAAAGGGTTAAGCATTCCTTACTTGTGGTGCAATCTTAGCTGGCAAGATTAAACACATATATGCTAAAATTGTGATATTTACTACATTTTAAGACAGTTTTGGAAAAATTGTATGCTTTTTTTTACTCTTAAAGGCGCAGTACCGTTTTTTCAGTTTGTTGTTTTTTTCACTAAATAAAGTGTTTTCAAGATCTTTTGTGGTTATTACTAGCATGTTCAACATGTCTGACATTGAGGAAAGTCAATGTTCTATGTGTTTAGAAGCCATTGTGGAACCCCCACTTAAGATGTGTCCCTCATGTACTGAAAGGGCCTTACAGTGCAAAGAACATATTTTTGGTGATAAAAGTATGTCTCAGGATGATTCTCAGTCTGAAGAGAATCAGGTTATGCCATCCAATTCTCCCCAAGTGTCCCAACCTTTAACGCCCGCTCAAGCGACGCCTAGTACTTCTAGTGCGTCTAATTCTTTTACCCTGAAAGATATGGCTGCAGTTATGTCTACTACCCTTACAGAAGTATTATCTAAACTGCCAGGTTTACAGGGTAAGTGCAGTAGGTCAGATATTAGAGTAAATGCTGAGCCCTCTGATGCTTTATTGGCCATCTCCGATGTACCCTCACAGTGTCCTGATTTGGGGGTGGGGGAATTGCTGTCTGAGGGAGAGCTTTCAGACTCAGGAAAGATGTTCCCTCAAACAGACTCAGATGTGACGGCCTTTAAGTTTAAGCTTGAACACCTCCGCCTGCTACTCCGGGAGGTTTTAGCAACTCTGGATGATTGTGACCCTATAGTAATTCCACCAGAGAAATTGTGTAAAATGGATAAATACCTAGAGGTCCCTACTTACACTGTTTTTCCAGTACCTAGAAGGATTTCGGACATTTTTACTAAGGAATGGGATAGACCAGGCATTCCGTTCTCTCCCCCTCCTACTTTTAAGAAAATGTTTCCCATATCTGACACCATTCTGGATTCCTGGCAGACGGTCCCTAAGGTGGAGGGAGCTATTTCTACCCTGGCTAAGTGTACAATTATACCTATTGAGGACAGTTGTGCTTTCAAAGATCCTATGGATAAAAAATTAGAGGGTATTTTAAAGAAATTGTTTATTCATCAGAGTTTTCTTCTACAACCTATAGCGTGCAATGTTCCAGTAACTACTGCAGCAGCTTTTTGGTTTGAGGCTCTAGAGGAGTCTCTTAAGGTTGACACCCCATTAGATGATATTTTGGATAGAATTAAGGCTCTCAAGCTAGCTAATTCTTTTATTACCGATGCCGCTTTTTAGATGGCTAAATTAGCGGCAAGAAATGCAGGCTTTGCCATTTTGGCGCATAGAGCGTTATGGCTTAAGTCTTGGTCTGCTGATGTGTCATCAAAATCTAAACTTTTAGCTATTCCTTTTAAAGGTAAGACCCTATTCGGGCCTGAACTAAAGGAGATAATTTCTGACATTACTGGAGGTAAAGGTCATGCCCTTCCTCAGAACAAGACAGTTAAAATGAGGGCCAAGCAAAATAATTTTCGTTCCTTTCGAAACTTTAAAGGTGGACGCTCTACTTCCTCCTCCGCCACAAAGCAGGAGGGGAATTTTGCACAATCCAAGTCAGTCTGGAGACCTAACCAGACCTAGAATAAAGGTAAACAGTCCAAGAAGCCCGCTGCTGCTACCAAGACAGCATGAAGGGGCAGCCCCCGATCCGGGACCGGATCTAGTAGGGGGCAGACTTTCTCTCTTCGCTTGGTCAAGGAACGTTCAGGATCCCTGGGCATTAGAAATCGTGACCCAGGGGTATCGACTAGAATTCAAGGATTTTCTCCCAAGAGGGAGTTTTCATCTTTCACGTTTGTCTGTAGACCAGTCAAAAAGAGAGGCATTCTTACGCTGTGCAGAAGACCTATATACCATGGGTGTAATCTGCCCAGTTCCAAAACTAGAACAGGGGCAGGGGTTTTACTCAAATCTGTTCGTAGTTCCCAAAAAAAGAGGGAACCTTCAGACCGATTTTAGATCTCAAATATCTAAACAAATTTCTCAGAGTCCCATCATTCAAGATGGAGACCATTCAAACTATTTTCCAATGATCCAGGAGGGTCAATATATGACTACCATGGACTTGAAGAATGTGTATCTTCACATTCCTATCCACAAAGATCATCACCAGTTTCGCCTTCCTGGACAAACACTACCAGTTTGTGGCCCTCCTTTTCGGCTTGGCCACAGCTCCCAGAATCTTCACAAAGGTTCTAGGGTCCCTTCTGGCAGTTCTAAGGCCTCGGGGCATAGCAGTGGTGTCCTACCTGGACAACATTTTGATTCAGGCGTCAACTTGCCATCTAGCCAAATCTAACACGGACATCGTGTTGGCTTTTCTAAGAACTCACGGGTGGAAGGTGAATATACAAAAGAGTTCACTAGTTCCACTGACAAGAGTTCCATTCCTAGGAACTCTGATAGACTCGGTAGACATGAAAATATTTCTGACGGAGGTCAGAAAGTCAAAGATCCTATCTACTTGCCGAGCACTTCTGTCCATTCCTCGGCCGCAGTGTATGGAGGTCATTGGATTAATGGTAGCGGCAATGGATATCGTTCCGTTTGCTCGCTTACATCTCAGACCACTGCAGCTGTGCATGCTCAGTGGAATGGGGATTATGCGGATTTATCTCCTCAGATAAATCTGGATCTAGAGACCAGAGACTCTCTTCTTTGGTGGTTGTCACAGGATCATCTGTCCCAGGGAATGTGCTTCCGCAGACCAGCATGGGTCATAGTGATGACGGACGCCAGCCTCTTGGGCTGGGGTGCAGTCTGGAATTCCCTGAAGGCTCAGGGTGTTTGGACTCAGGAGGAGTCCCTACTACCAATCAATATTCTGGAACTGAGAGCAATATTCAACGCGCTTCAAGCATGGCCTCATTTGGCTTTGGCCAAATTCATAAGATTCCAGTTGGACAATATCCCGACTGTAGCATATATCAATCATCAAGGGGGAACAAAGAGTTCTCTAGCGATGATAGAGGTTTCCAAGATAATTCGATGGGCAGAGACCCACTCTTGCCATCTATCGGCAATCTATATCCCAGGAGTAGAGAACTGGGAAGCGGATTTTCTAAGTCGTCAGACTTTTCATCCGGGGGAGTGGGAGCTCCATCCGGAGCTGTTTGCGGCATTGATCCGTCAATGGGGCACACCGGGAATTGGATCTGATGGCATCTCGTCAGAATGCCAAACTTCCTTGTTATGGGTCCAGATCAAGGGATCCCCAAGCAGTACTGATAGATGCTCTAGCAGTACCTTGGTCGTTCAACCTGGCTTATGTGTTTCCTCCTTTTCCTCTCCTACCTCGTCTGATTGCCAGAATCAAACAGGAGAGGGCTTCGGTAATCTTGATAGCACCTGCGTAGCCACGCAGGACTTGGTATGCAGATCTGGTGGAAATGTCATCTCTGCCACCGTGGAAACTGCCACTGAGACAGGATCTTCTCATTCAAGGTCCGTTCCAACACCCAAATCTAAAATCTCTGCAGCTGACTGCCTGGAGATTGAATGCTTGATTCTATCTAAGCGGGGATTCTCTGAGTCAGTCATTGATACTTTGATTCAGGCTCGGAAGCCTGTCACTAGGAAAATTTACCATAAGATATGGCGTAAATATCTTTTTTGGTGCGAATCCAAGGGCTACTCATGGAGTAGGGTTAGGATTCCTAGGATTTTGTATTTTCTCCAAGAAGGATTGGAGAAAGGGTTATCGGCTAGTTCCTTTAAAAGGACAAATTTCTGCTAATGATAATGGTTCGGAAAATCTCTTAAAATCGCATAATGTATCTGAATCCTGAAAGTTACATTTTGACTTTAGTATCCCTTTAAAAAGACATAAACACATATTTCTATGGTTGTGAAGCATAACAGGTTAATTGCAGATATGTCACCTGTTATCACTAAACACTATGAAATGAGATCATTCAACCTGTGATGTAATCGCTAAATGCACAAGATTGCCATTTACTCCTGCACGTTTGATTTTGGAGGTAACTATTTTGCGATTCAGAGGTATTAACAGCAGGAAAAAAATAGGATTGCGATCACTAAAAAAAATAGACTGACAATACCGTCCGAAGTTCATAAATTTGTATCTATTAAAAAGCAAGTGCAATCGACTCCATAATGGGTTTTAACTCTCTCCCTTCCTGGCTCATACAAAAACAGTCTGGTGTTGTTAAGCTGTGTATTGTGACCCAGAACTGCTGCTAGGTTGGTTTACTGGATAGGGTTAAAGACCACTTTACAGTCTCAGAGGACAAGTCGGGCAGGAAAACATCTACATGCAATTTTGTGAAAATTACTTTTTTTTTTTTCCTTCCTGCTGAATGGTTAAGGGAAGTTGTGCACAGTGAAAGTAATGCGATTGTCATTCTAGCTTAATGTGCTCTCTGCTTGTGAGCTAGCAAGCCTCTTACTGCAGTCTAAGCTTTAAGGAGCTTTTAAAGACTCCGGCACATGAAAATCTGCAGCTCTTCCCGGGAGTCCATCAGTACATCCAGACCGTTTTATCATCAAGTCCAATAGCTTAACCAGTTCATTGCTGCCCTAGACAATGGTGCAGAGAAAGTGATGCATTATTATATTACTAGTCCTAAAGCCTGTTTACACAGGCCATTTTTTTGCAGTACAGCGGTTCCACCTCTTGCACTCTCTTTCCCCCTCTCTTTTGCTCTCTCTCGCTCCACTTCTCTTTTGCTCTCTCCTTCCTCTCTTTTGCTCTCTCTCGCTCACCCCTCTTTTGCTCTCTCTTGCTCCACCTCTCTTTTGCTCTCTCTCTCCCCTTTATTTTGCTCTTTCTCCTCTCTTTTGCTCCCTCTCTCCCCCCTCTCTTTTGCTTTCTCTCCCACCTCTCTTTTGCTCTCTCTCCCCCTCTCTTTTGTGCTCTCTCTCCCCTTCTCTCTTTTGTGCTCTCTCTCCCCCTCTCTCTTGCGCTATCTCTCTCCCCCTCTTTTGCGCTCTCTCTCCCCCTCTTTTGCGCTCTCTCTCCCCCTCTTTTGCGCTCTCTCTCTCTCCCCCTCTCTTTTGCGCTCTCTCTCCCCCCTCTTTTGCGCTCTCCCCCCTCTCTTTTGCGCGCTCTCCCCCTCTATTCTGCGCGCTCTCTCTGCCCCCTCTCTTTTGCGCTCTCTCGCTCTCCCCCCTCTTTTGCGCTCTCTCTCTCCCCCTCTCTTTTGCATTCTCTCTCTCCCCTCTCTTTTGTGCTCACTCTCTCCCCCTCTCTCTTGCGCTCTCTCCCCCCTCTTTTTTGCGCTCTCTCTCCCCCCCTCTCTTTTGGGCTCTCTCTCTCCCCTCTCTTTTGCGCTCTCTCTCATCCCTCTCTTTTGCTCTCCCTCTCCCCCCTCTCTTTTGCTCTCCCTCTCCCCCTCTCTTTTGCTCTCTCTCTCCCCCCTCTCTTTTGCTCTCTCTCCCCCCTCTCTTTTGCTCTCTCTCCCCACTCTCCCCCTCTCTCTCCCTCTCTCTCTCTCTCTCTCTCTCTCTCTCTCTCTCTCTCTCTCTCTCTCTCTCTCTCTCTCTCTCCTCATCCCCCTCTCTCTCCCCCCTCTCTTCTTTTGCTCTCTCTCCCCCCTCTCTTCTTTTGCGCTCTCTCCCCCCTCTCTTTTGCTCTCTCTCTTTCCCTCTCTTTTACTCTCTCTCCCCCCTCTTTTTTACTCTCTCTCCCCCGTCTTTTGCTCTCTCTTCCCTCTATTTTGTTCTTTCCCCTCTATTTTGCTGTCTCTCCCCCCCTCTTTTGCTCTCTCTTCCCTCTATTTTGTTCTTTCCCCTCTATTTTGCTGTCTCTCCCCCCTCTTTTGCTCTCTCTTCCCCTCTCTTTAGCTTTTTCCCATCTCTTTGTCTCTCCCCTTCTCTTTTTATCTCTCTCCCCTCTCTCTCGCGCTGACCGTGCCCGGCCCTGCCCCCACCACGCCCGTCACACCTGGTCACGCCCCCACCCACACACGGCCACGCCCACTTTCGCAGCACCGTGCCGCAAACAGCAGATCAGGTAAGGCCGGGTATGTTTGTCTTTGTGCTGTCTCTACTGCACATGACAGCTTCGGACAGACACACTTGGCCTTTTATATTATAGGATTATTATTGGTTATTTGTAGAGCGCCAACCAATTCCGCAGCGCTAGATTATATAGCATTCTTATCCAGCCCAAGTTCCATGGACCCCAGTGCTATGGTACAGTGAGTTATATGCATTCCTCTACCACTCCCCAAGTGCAACACACACCTCCTTATTGCTGCAATCTGCTCATTCTTTTCTAGTTAGATGTTTTGTTACGTGTGCAGACATCGCAATCATGACATCATTTAATAATAATAATAATAATAATGCTCATCTGAAATTTATTTTATTGTTAAAATAAATAAAAAAGATTGAATGTAAAGTTGTCGGACACCTCTGTGGAATGGTCTTTGTTACCATTTACAAGGTCAGCAATATGTTAATTAATCTTATAGCAAAAGCCACACACTTTCTATTAACACCAATATAACCCCTGTAATGCTTGTGGTTCTGCTCTGTTTCTTAGCTTAAAGGGACACTAAACCCAAATTCTTTCTTTCATGATTCAGCATGTAAATGTAGCCACCAATTAGCAAGTGCTATCCAGGATGCTGAATCTAAAATGGGCTGGATCCTAAACTTTACAGTCCTGCTTTTCTTCATAAATGGAAAGAGTCCACAGCTGCATTCATTACTTTTGGGTATTCAGAACCTGGCCACCAGCAGGAGGCAAAGACACCCCAACCAAAGACTTAAATACCTCTCCCTCTTCCCTCATCCCCCAGTCATTCTTTGTCTTTCGTCACAGGCCATATCCCAGTTATGGAGGATTCTGATAACGTGGAGACGAACGTCTCTGACTCAGAGTCTATTTCTTGTGAAGAATATAAATTGGCCTGGATGATACATGCTACCACCTTGCAGGACTAATTATAACTCAGGGTCTCAGTGAGGCTCCTTTTGTATCTTGGAATCAAGGGTTAATATCTCCGGTGGGGGGTTATTGAACAAGGTTTTTTTTTAATCATGTTTATGTGATTCAACCTGATTATGTGTGGTGTTACTTAGGCTCTTGGCTAGGAACATAACGGCCTTTGGAAGTGACGCGGCCTTTATGGTTGAGCGCGCTTTTTCTGGACGGCCTGGTGACCGGGCATGGTCATGTTTTAACTCTCCATTTCCGCATTCCTGACCGTGTCGGGATCCCATCCTTAATGGATACGGGAATTATCAGTCTTCTACTTCAAACGGCTTGCTTAATTAGCTATATGAGGATGAAGTAATCTTCTTATAGCCTTGTTTATTGAGTATCCTTTCCAGTCCTGAGCTGGAAGAACATGATCCTGGGCCTGTGGGTGTGTCTTTCTTCTTGGGCAATAACCTAAGGGTTGCATTAGCTTTTATTTTAATCCGGTTAGGATGATTTTTTTATTTGAGCTCATGTTTATGTATTTCCTTCGGGAATTTTTTCTGGAATCGATACTCGCAGTTTACTTCTACGGAAGTTTGTTTGATGTGAGGACATGTTAGTCCTATGTTTATTCCCCATCTCTGGGGATGATTATTTGCTTCCTTGACAGTGTCGACCCTGAGTTTCAGGCTGGTCCTGATTGGGTTCGGACCCTTCTGTCTTGCGGTCTATTTCAGACACGTGGCGCCTGTTCTGCCTGGCTGGTCCGGTTGAGGCGCCGAGTGTTTCACATTATTATTTGCTTTATTCCTTGTTTTTCTTTTACAAGTTCAGCTAAGCATGCTGTGAGGGCCTGAGGGTCGGCGAGTCGTGGGTGTTAGCCCGTCTAGCTGGTCGACTGGGATTTTGGTGAAGTTTCGCTGTGACACACTCTGTTTTCCGTTATTTCGTCAGGAATGGGAGTGTTTCCTTCCCCATGTGGGTTGGAAGGTGGAGGGCTTGGGGGTTTTGTTTCTACCGGGGTTTGGGATGCTCTGCATTCTTTTTTCCTTGGGTGTGGTCCTCCGGTTGCATACTCTGAGGAGATATGGAGACTTGCCTTTGTTCTACTCGCTCTTCGAGTGACTTTGCTCCTGGAGGTTCTCCCTCGGTCTCTAGAGTCTTGGAGCACCTCTGTCGTGGTCCTTTTTTGGAGTGTTTGGACTCTTGTAGAGGGTGTTCTCTTCCTTTTGGGTTGAGATTTGTGAGTGAGTCTTGTTCCCGTTCTCCTGGTTAGTCTGGTTATTCCCCGGTGAGGACTGGTTTTTCAGACTGGGTATTAGTGTTCCCTGGGGTGTTTGTTTTAAACATTTCCGGGGCTCGGGCCTATAGTTTTGTTTGGGATCTTTATGGAAGTCTGGAAACTTATGATCCTGTGGCTGGTCAGTTTTTCCCAGGGAACATAAGCTATGGCCTAAGGAATGGCTAGTTAAGCCTACTAGCAGCTTGGCCAGGTTCTGGGCGCTCTCGGATGCGCTACTTATGGCTTGCCTTGTCCTTTGAACAATGTATATTCCCCTTTGTGGGAAGTTCTTTGGGACATCTGGATGTCTTTCATTCAGCTTTTGTTTTCATCAGACTTGGCTCATGCCTTGTGAGCATTTGCACTGTTCTTATATGTGCCTTCCCTTTGGGGGGGTTGGTTGGTCCTTCTTATGAAGGGGGGGGGGTTCCTCTCTCTGGAGGGTTGTTGTCCTGTCCTGTGTGCAGGAAGTTAAAAAAGGTATTTTTATCCTGTAAGGGTGAGCAGTTTGCTTATCTGGGAGCTTGTGCTGTTCCTTCTGTGGAGATTGGAATCTCCATGTTGAGACTGTCAGTAATAATGGGTTCTTATAGGAATCGTCTGCATTTGCGATGTTCATTTCCTATGGGGTTATCTTTGGCAGTACCTATTTGAAAGAGCTCTTGGGTTAGCACCCGAGTTCTGTTGGGGTGACGGAGTTCACATCATTCCGTCCTTCCCTAGGAGTTGGTGTTTGGGGTCCTTTCTGTTCCCCTGTTTTTCAGACCTGCCTGTCGCTTGGACTGGTCCGGTGTGGAGCAGGATCTGAAATATGTGTTCGTCCTCGGCCTTTTAAGGTTCGGTGAGCCTTCTTGAGGTTTTGTGCTTTCTCTATGTTCAAGATATTTGAGAAGGCCTGATGGCTTTTGGTAAGCCTGTGATGTGCCCACTGTTTAGTGGATGTTTAGCAGTCTGGCAATTAGGATTTGATATCTCTTTTCAGCTGCTCTTACTTGCCGGCAAATATTATTTTTCAGAGTCATCCTGGTATGACTGTAGCATGTGGGTTGACTCAGGTATTCACTTATCTGGGCTTGCTGCACGTTATCTGTGACTTGAGGACTCTGTCTTCAGTTGTCTTTTAAGATGCGGTTGCATTGTATTTAGGAGAAGTTTCTTCCCGGTTTCTGTTCCCGGTCTTAACCTTGTGGTTTCTGCATATTCTGGGGTCTGATCTGCTGTTTTGGTCTAGTGGTTAGCTTAGCGGCTTCACTACCTGAAGGCTGAGAGTTTGTATACCCACTGTGGGTGCTGTGTTTTCTTGTTGCCTGCCTGTTTCTCAAGACCATTTTGGGTCTCTTGAGCTTGGCTTCGTTCCCAGGTTTCCTTTTTTCATTTGGAACCGGTTGCACTATATTTGGGGTCCCTTCGGGGATCCTTGATTTTTTTTCTTTCAAGTTTTCTCTTTTTTTGGGAGTTTTTGGTGCTTGATCCCTTTCTCTAGTAAGGGGTGGGTTGTTGGGGACTGACTGCTGGGCCGCGGTGTCTCCTGGAGGCGGGTTAGCTCAGTCAAGTCCTTTTCTGCGGTCTCTAGCAAGGTTTAATGGACTATCTACAGGTCAGTCTCCTTGGGGACTTTTCCTTTTTTTCAAAGCTTTATCGGCTTTCGGAAGAAGCGTTTTTTTTGGGTAGGGTTTGTAGGCCTGGTGCCATCAGAATGGGCCGCCTTTTGTACCCTCCCGTTTTGAATTCAGTGTCCTCTATAGCTTGGGTATTGTTTTCCCAAAAGTAATTAATGCAGCTGGACTCTTTCCATTTATGAAGAAAAACATAAATTTATGCTTACCTGATAATTTTTTTTTCTTCAGTTGGAAAGAGTCCACAGCTCCCCACCCGTGTTTTTTTATGTGGCGTCTGTTATTTTTATTATTCTGGCACCTTTTCACCCTTATATTTCTTCTACTGTTCCTTGTTCTTCGGCAGAATGACTGGGGGATGGGGGAAGTGGGAGGAGTGTTTAAGCCTTTGGCTGGGGTGTCTTTGCCTCCTCCTGGTGGCCAGGTTCTGAATTCCCAAAAGTAATGAATGCAGCTGTGGATTCTTCCCGTCAGAAGAAAAGAAAATTATCAGGTAAGCATCATTTGTTTTTTAAATAAAGATAGCAAGAGAACAAAGAAAAATTGATAATAGGAATAAATTAGAAAATTGCTGCTCTATCTGAATCATAAAAGAAAAAGAAATGGGTTTAGTATCCCTTTAAAGGGCAGGAAATACCTTGAGATTCTAATATAAACTTTTTAATCACAAAACTTGCAATATACTTTTTCATTTGTGAGAATTTCTGAATGCTAGCTGAACACGTCAGTGAGCCAATGACAAGTGACATCTGTGTAGCCACCAATCTGCAGCTAGCACCCAGTTGTGCACTGCTGCTCTTGAGCCTACCTAGGTATGCCTTTTAACAAAGGATACCAAGAGAATAAAGTAAATTTAATAATAGACATAAATTGAAGTCTCTTAAAATTGTGTGCTCTATCTGAATCCGCTTCATTCTAAATTACACTAAAGTCAAAATTAAACTTTTAGGATTCAGATAAAGCATAGAATTAAACAAATCAATTTGTGCTCATTGTTTTTATATGCACACTTTCTGATGCACAATGTCCTACTGAGCATGTGCAAAAATGTATAGTGTATGCGTACGGTATATGAATCTGTAATTGGCTGATGACTGTCACATGATATAGTGGGCAGGGAAATAGGAGAAATCTTTGAAATTTCTTACAAAAAAAAATCTGATTATTTTAAATTCAGGGCAAGTGCTATTGCATTGTATTTTTTTATTATGCATTTATGAAATATGCAATTATACTTTATTTAATGGTCCTTTAAAAAAAGAAGAGATTTTCGCCATTCACTAAAGATCACGCAGTCATGGATCAAGCTTTCCCAGATGCAAACACTGCAATTACTACAAGTCCTTTACAGAATAAAAATAGGCACATAGGAGATTACAAAGGGAACCTAATCGCTGTGTGAGCTGCAGGCTTTCAGATGAGTCAAATCTGATGGGAATTTTGCATGGTGCGCTCTCCTGTGTTTTGGTGATAACGATGCTGAGTGTCTGTTTGTTTTGGGGAGGTAGAATAGGGACGCAGACAGGCTCTTATCAAGATATTCACAAGCTGCAGGCTGCTGCTGCTGTGTCTGCTTTAATTTGTCCTCAAACCAACGCAAATAATTAATTATACAAAGCACGCAAAGTCGGCAGATGAGAGGAAGTAGAAGCAGCTGGGTATCATCCCTCTAAAACACAAAACAAATTGCTGAAGATGTACAAGAATTTGGATTAACCATAGGAGCTCTGTGCAACAATAAATATAGAATATTCTGTGTGTGCTAAATAATACAGGCAGTTTTATTTGGAGACTAGTTTAAAAAATAACAGTGGAACAGATACGGATAATAAAACATATGTTTATGTTCTTTAAATCTTTTTCATTATATGACACTACCAGACTTAAAGGCAAAAAGATTCATAAAAATAAAAAAGCACTGTGAACAATGTTTCACAAAAAATGTAAAATATTTTTGTTATGAAATACAATGCACATTATCATCTACATGATGGACGATATTATTTTCAGGGGTTTGGTATAGATTAACAAGACTTCAGGGTAAATATATGAAAGCAAATATTGGGGAATAAAATTGTAATGCGTTGGATTTTTTGTTTTAATATTTCTGTTACACTATATATATATTTATTTATACACTAGTCGATAAGCCTGCCCAGAGGGCAGTCTAATTATTATTTAAACTACAGATGTAGAAACAACCTGTAACTCTTCTTTTATATAAATATTTAAGCTACAGGTGTTGCAATACTATAATTATAATGGACTACTGTCTTAAATTTATCAAAAATATTTTCTATATAATAAACTACAGATCTAGCCACACTCTATTTGGACAAAATACTCTCCTAAATAAAAAAGTTTACAAAAAATAAAAAAAACATTACAGAAAATAAAAAATCAAATTACCAAATTTAACAAAATCATACCTAATCCCTATGAAAATAAAAAAGCCCCCCCCCAAATAAAAACACCCCCTACTATAAGAATAAACTACAAGTAGCCCTTAAAAGGGCTTTTTGCAGGGCATTGTCCCAAGATAATCGGCTCTCTTACGAAAAATACACAAAGTCCCACCTAACAGTAAACCCCCCCTCACCCACCAACCCCCCCAAAAATAAAAGAACCTAACACTAAAAAAACTAAACTACCTGTTGCCCTGAAAAGGGCATTTGTTTGGGCATTTAGCTCTTTTACCGCCCATCCTTAATCTAAATAAAACAACCCCCCAAAAAAAAACTTTAAAAAAACCCTAAGTCTAACCCCCAAGTTGCTACTCACCGTTCCTGAAGTCCGGCGGAGAAGGTCCTGTTCCAGTCGGTGAAGTCTTCTTCCAAGCGCAATCTCTTCTTTCTTCTTCGAGGAACATCCTGCACGGAGCGGAGCTGAAGACCGATGGCCGCGGAGCTGAAGACCGGCGACCCTGGAACTGAAGACTGGCGACCGCGGAGCCATGGAGCATGAAGGATCCTCTTTGTGCGATCTCCACTGTACACTGAATAGTGAATTCAAGGTACGCGATTAAAGATGGCGTCCCTTGAATTTTACTGTGGGTAACTGCTTCAGGGCAGCAGAGGAGCGGCTGAACAGTTCCTTAAATAAGGTTAATGTTGTGGCTAGCGCTAGTGCTACAAGCCAGCAACAGCACTAAAAAGTATAATTTATTCATTTTTTAAATATTTTTTAATCGGGTCAGAATTGGCCAAGAACAATAGTGAAGCTTACATACATATTGACTTACACAGGAATCAATCAACTGACAGCTGGATTGCTATTGAATACTTTAAGTTCCATTACCCGCCTTTAGTGTAAGGTTATTAACCACATGTTTGTTTTTTTCTTTTAAAGGCACTGCTCCTTTATCATATCCAGAATACAAAGTATAAAAAAAAAAAAATCATTTTTTTGTTTTTAATACATTAATCTGAATTCACATGTCTACTGAATAATAGTGAATAGTAGCATGACCTTAATGGGACACCAAACCATTTCTCCCAACCATTCCCCCATCCTATGGGTTGGGAGGTCTGGTCTGTTACCTGCCCACAGCCATTCTTTCTCCCAGATTTAAAGAACTACCCAAGCTATGCCCACCCAAGGCCTCAACCAGATCTTTAACCTCTCACATTAAAGATGGCCTCCAGGAAGTGTTAAGATATATACTAAACTTTAAATTCTCCACTAACTCATTACAGAGCATGACCATGATAAAAAGTCCTACCCCCAACTCTCCCTGTCTTGCACTTTTTGTTTAACAAAGTCAACACCCACCTGCATGTCCATGTTTTTTTATTTTTTAAATTAGTGTGACAACTCTGTTTTAAGACTCAAGGCTTACAAATTGCCAAAGCCTTTACTTGAGCACTTTGGTTCCTATCTTAAAACTTTAAACCACGTCCTAAGATCACCCTTTAAGGAAGATAAAGTTCTCCAGGTGCTCTATCGCTGTAATATGTATGCCAATGAGATGGCTAAATTGGTTTACCAGCCACCTGCGGTTCCCCTCCAAACCCCCATTTCACAGTTTCACATCCCATCTTTCCCAAGCTGCTTCTTCTTCTGAAGATGATCAGTTGAGCAAAATTAATGTGGGTACTACAGGGTTGAACAAATCCCTGGCCCCTAGCTTTTTAAATATTTTAAATATATCTGTATAGTAAAATCCTTTCTTAGACAGAAAACTGAGGAGGCAGCTACACATTTGTTTTTGTCTCTAACAATTCATATCAATTCGTCAAACCCTTGGGTAGTAATAAATTAGTATCTGCTGTTATTAAGTAGTAAAGTAGTTGTGCACTGCAGTGCTTGGAGTCTCCTTTGGGTGAATATCTCTCTATAAATAATACAATTATAATTATTACAACAACTAAAGTAAGATGGATCTCTGCATCTAACACACAGGTTTCATAGGATACAATATAACATGCAGGGATTTTATTTTGCTGTGTGGTACTATCTGATATCCTTCTGCTTCTTCATGGATTAGCAGAGATTTATAGAAAGGTATTTTATATTTATGGGACATTCTAATGTACACATTACATGCTCTGATTGGTTAGATTGGTTGCTCTTGGCAACAGCCATTTCTGTTTGGCTTGCCAGTGGTTTCCTGCTTGGAAGCTGCAATGCTAACTGCTCCTAAACAGGTCTTTATCTATGTGCTTAATGCCTTTGAGGTGGTTAAATACATAGTAAGCTTGGGTCAAAATACAAAACTATCAGGATAAGCTTTCCTCTGGAACATTTACCTGGAAACTGTATAGGACATCAGAAGCTATTTTCCTGTCTCTAGCCAGATTCCATTCCTGCAGCACAAGAATTCAGTGATTTCCTAGGAATATTCTTTTTCACCCTTAAGATTTATTGTGATGTTCACAAGTTGCAAATTTGTATTGTTTAATTATTTTTTTACAATGTAAACTGTAAACAGGTACGGATCCCCATATCCAGAATTCCAAAATTCAAACTTTTTAGTTATTGTTTATATTAACATATAAAGTTATCAAACATCAGGTTTCCCTGCATGTAAGTCACAATTTTCTCTGCCTGCCTTTGGTTTGTTTTCAGTTTTTTTGTGTGATCTAAAATGGAAATAATAGTCTATATTTATTTAAAACAACTACTACCTTTCTGATTACAGTGTTGTACTATCTTTCTGAGGGTACGTTGTGTCCACAAGTAATACAAATGAACTAAAACTGCCTTTAGTTACATGTATAAGCTGTATTATGATATGTATATATTGCCTAAATGACATAAGATATTGTTGTTTACACTTGATCCTATCCCCTCTCCAAACTATTATCTTTCTATCTATCTAATTAGCATGTTGCAGGGTCAATGCATTTTTTTGTTGTGGTTTAAAGAATATGCGCTCAGTTACTCTCTCCTCATTATTCCATTAAATTGCCTTTGTATAGGAATCATTGCTAAATCTCACTTCAGCTCTACAGAGCTCAACTTCAGCTTATTAAAGGCTTTAGAAGAAACCATAATTAACATTTACTAGAGCCCTCAGATTGCTGGAGATGCATTTGCTCCTAGTAATCAAAGCCTTGCACAGCCACGCTCAGCAAGGGTAAATATAAAAGGATTAAAGAGTAAAAATCCTGCCGGCAGGTTACTGCATCCTGTATCCAAATAAGTAGAATGATCCACAAACTTACTTACCCGGACATAATTACCGAATGGCAGGGACACCTCAGCATGCCAGATCTTTCTTTCTGATCTGATTTTTTAAAAAGCTTCTGTAACTGAACCTCTTTGAGATTGCGAGCCGTTCAATATGAATCTGTAGTTGTATGTTTATAATCTGCAGCTATCACAAGGGCCTTGCAATGCAAATTAATGTCTTGCTGGGTAGAAGAGTAAATGGTTGATTGCCAGAGCAAGGCTGACTATTTTTTATGGAAAATGTATTTCCGGCCTATGTTTATTCCGTTCTTCTATCCAGTATTTACTCGCACTTACTTGGAGCAAAGGGTAGGGTTTCCAAGAAAGGAAGTGACTTGATAGGAGAATATTGATGGTAGAAAAGAACCAAATGTGGTATTGAGTTGTTATTTTGCATAACTTCCTGCCTATTTCTAATATATATATATATATATATATATATATATAATTGACAGTTTAAAGGACATTTTGGAGGCATCTAACCCTATCTGACCACACTGCATTTAGAAACCTAGTTGACAGGGAAATGGAGACAAATTTAAAGATAAAAACTTTTTTTTTATTTCAAGGTGCAATATGTCATACACAAGTGACTAGTTACTCTATAATTAGTGCTATAGAGAATGGGTAACCCAACCTAGAGAAAGATCTTATAGGATACATAAAATCGCAGACCATATTGGAGGTAGTTATGTTTTACATTTGCATCTATATTTTCCTCATAGCTTAAGCAATAGCGGATTTAATTAACCAAACTGCTAAAGGTATTGTGAAGATAATCTAGCCAGAACTGTGTTTTGGTTGAGATATTGGATAGCAGAGAGTGGCTCCAAAAGAACTGTTTGTAGTTTGCTTTTTAAGGCTGGCATTCTCTTTCATTTATGCAACTGTTTCCAAAACTAGTTTTCAGAAAACCCAGATACTGTAATATTGACAAGTCTCCATCCTTCTCTCAAGGTTGTTGAGATTATAGCTACCCAGACGTCTATAGTAGGAGCTCATCCATCTTTTTCTACTCATCGAGATCTGTATTAGATGTTTTGTCATTGGATAAATATGTGAACACTCAAACATTGAAAATAGAATCTCTACTAACAGTGATCATAAACAATTATAAACCCCAGAGATGATTATCTGCCTACTAAAGTTGCTCAACAACTTTTTTTTTCTCTAGATTTCCTATGGGGTACAACCTTTTTCAGTTTGTTTGCCCTTCTGACTTTACGTTGCGCTGAACTTTTACAAAAGTTGTAGGGACAGTTTACTCAAAATAGATGACATCACAGTGTGTCAATATCTAGACAACATTGTTTTGGCTCTTTCTGAGGAACATACTTTTAAGTTTTCAATGTCTTTTCCGCCTAAGCACAGTTTGAAGTTGAATCTGTATAACTTTTTTAAAATTTCTTTCCAGACCTGGGAACTTCTGGAAACTATATAGTAGAAATGACAAAAAGATAATATTAATGAATGAATAAGAAGGCGACACCACGATTGGACGTTACTGGTCACATGATTGATTACAATAGGAGTGCCTAGTGTGTAGAAATGTGAATATAAACTTTGATCAAACAGTTATAAACATATTATTCCTATAATGGAGTAGGCGCTTTTATGATTGGCCATGGCCAGTCATGTAACCACACTAAGTTCCAAACATCAGTCCCCACTCAGGTAATCGTTAACTTACTAAAACAAGCCAGTATAGGGCGCTTACGGTCCTGGAGCAGGTTGACCACTTTTTAAGGTAAAGCCGGTTGGCGCAGCCCGACTCAAGTGTGATGAGATTTAATACAGGTAAGTGCGCTAAGACAAGTGGCTACTTACAATGTTAAAAAACATAAAATGCATGTAAGGAAAAATATCCCAAAGAAAGACTGTAATTCCACTGTTCAGAGAGACGATACGACCTGCAAGAATCCACCCCAGCCGTAGTAGAAAACCAAGTGTGGTGATGACTGGTGGAATAGACCTCCTTTTAAAAGACTCACTGTATACCTGACACTTTATTCCACGAAATACGGAGGTCCATTCCACCAGTCATCACCCACACTTGGGTTTCTACTACGGCTGGGGTGGATTCTTGCAGGTCGGATTGTCTCTCTGAACAGTGGAATTACAGTTGCAGTCTTTCTTTGGGATATTTTTCCTTACATGCATTTTATGTTTTTTTAACATTGTAAGTAGCCACTTGTCTTAGCGCACTTACCTGTATTAAATCTTATCACACTTGAGTCGGGCTGCGCCTGTCCCGTTTTTGTTTTACAATCGTTAACTTACAGCACCTCACCATTAGAAATGAATGAGAAAGTAGGAGATACCACGATTGGACATTACTGGTCACATGATTCTACCGTTACACAGACGGAACTGAACCAATGAAAACGGTATAGTTCTAAGTTCCCTCTCAGGTAGTGAAATATTTTTAAACAATAAAGAGGCGGGAACAAATACAGTGATTGGATTGGCTGCCAACATATTTAAATTTGTATTTGGATTCAACGGCAGTTGTCAACTATATTTTTTAAATTATAGGCTTGAAAAAGGCCCGTATACAGGCCGAAACACGTTGCATGTTTTTTTTTTTCTTTAATTTGTTTTCCTTGTTGGAGCCTGCATTTATAGCGTACCCCCAACTGATTCTGACGTGACCAGTTATCGGCCAGGAATATGGGGGGTATCGCTGCTAGCACATCACTATTTTTCTGTGCTTGATGCTTTTTTCTGCACGCTCTTATGTGTCTCTATTTTGATATGATTGATTTATGTAGGATCTCCTAATACAATTCTTTTAAATAATACAAATTAAAGTTTGTTTTAACTTTATTTCCTTAGGGAGCTGTCAGTGCACTCACAAACTCTGTATTTTTGTCTCCCCCTAGTGGTGTTACAATATGTGCATTTCATATATTTTCTAAGAGGAGTTGCACTTTTTACCCTGAAAACAAGGTGTGTCGCTAAGGGGCGTTTACTGAATTTTCGTATGGGGAGGAGATGCGGACATTACGCAAGTGCACAATAAAATTTGTATTTTAAAAATATTAAAAAACAAATAATTGAAACATTGACACACAAATACACAGGAAAAATTGTATTGATAAAGTGCATCAAAAATCATAATAAAAATGTCTTCACCAAAAAAAGTATTTGATCAAAAATGTAACATTTGTATGTAATTTTTCAGTAATAAATCATATTAAATATGCGCAGTGTAAATTGTAATTTTAGTAAACAGGATGGGCAAAAATCACTTTTATAGTGTAATTGTTGTTTTTGGTAAAATGGGCTGAACATGGGCGCATTCGCCTATATGAAATTGTCTCTCTAATCCCAGGGCAATTCTGTAAAGATTTTTTCACTACAGATAAAGTTTTTTTCTTGCCAACTAAAAGTTGGAGATCTTTTCTCAAAACACTGAAGATACTGATAACCCTAATAGACAAACACATAGGCGATTGTAAGAAGTTATACACTGAAAGCAGCTTAAAGGGACACTGAACCCAAATTTTTTCTTTCATGATTCAGATAGAGCAGCAATTTTAGGCAACTTTCTAATTTACTCCTATTACCAATTTTTGTTCATTCTCTTGCTATCTTTATTTGAAAAGCAAGAATGTAAGTTTAGAAGCCGGCCCATTTTTGGTTCACAACCTAGGTTGTCCTTGCTGATTGGACAGCACCAATAAACAAGTACTGTCCATGTTACTAAACCAAAAATTGTCTGGCTCCTTAGCTTAGATGCCTTATTTTTCAAATAAAGAAAGCAAGAGAACGAAGAAAAATTGATAATAGGAGTAAATTAGAAAGTTGCTTAAAAATGCATGCACTATCTGAATCGTGAAAGAAAAAATTTGGGTTCAGTGACCTTTTAATGTGATTTATATTGGCTGTAGGATTTAATTTTTAAAGTGCACCCTCTGCTCACTGTTAAGTTCGCTGCACGTAGTGTCCCTTTCCAGCGAGTTCCATTACTTTCAATAGGAGACATCTTGCCCTTGCAAGGTCTGACCCTTTTTTATGATAATTCCACCAGGGAAGTCCCTGCGAGGGTCGGCGATAAAAAACACCTCTGAAATTGAAAGGTGTTGATCATCGGCCCTTGGTCACATCTGCAGTAAGGCAGATTTGTGACAGAGGCCTAGTGTGTGTGCTTGCTTGAACTTAGATCTAGTATAGGATGAAACCTTAAATGATCAGTTAATTTAAAGTTGTTGTTCATCAGATCAATCATTGTTGACATTTACATTTAGAAGAACTCATGCAGTTTGCCTTCTACACTTTCATAATTACAAGACCAATGCAGACCAATGCAGAATACAACATTTTCCTCTTAGGCAGTTGTGCATCAATTACCTACATTTAAAGGAACAGTCTAGTCAGAATTAAACTATCATGATTCAGATAGGGCATGCAATTTTAAACAACTTTCCAATTTACTTTTATCATCAATTTGCTTTTTTCTCTAGGTATTCTTAGTTAAAAGGTATACCTAGGTAGGCTCATATGCTAATTTTAAAGCCCTTGAAGGCCGACCCTTACTTAAATGCATTTGACAGTTTCTCCTACATTGGTGTGTCCGGTCCACGGCTTCATCCTTACTTGTGGGAATATTCTCTTCCCCAACAGGAAATGGCAAAGAGAGCACAGCAAAAGCTGCCCATATAGCTCCCCCTCTGGCTCCGCCCCCCAGTCATTCTCTTTGCCGCTCTGAACAAGTAGCATCTCCACGGGGATGGTAAAGAGTATGTGGTGTTAGGAAAAGTTTCTCAGCAGGCAGAACCTGATATCGTGACGTTTAAATTTAAGTTAGAACATCTCCGCACCCTGCTTAAGGAGGTGCTAACTACTCTTGACGATTGTGACTCTTTGGTGATTCCAGAGAAATTGTGCAAAATGGACAAATTCCTTGAGGTCCCTGTGCACGCTGATGCTTTTCCGATACCCAAAAGGGTGGCGGACATAGTGACTAAGGAGTGGGAGAAGCCAGGTATACCTCTTGTCCCACCTGTCCTATATTTAAGAAAATGTTCCCCATTGTCGACCCCAGAAGGGACGCATGGCAAACAGTCCCTAAGGTTGAGGGGGCAGTTTCTACGTTGGCCAAGCGCACGACTATTCCCATTGAGGACAGTTGTGCTTTCAAAGATCCTATGGATAAAAAATTGGAAGGATTGCTTAAAAAGATATTTGTTCAGCAAGGTTTCCTTCTCCAACCAATTTCGTGCATTATTCCTGTCACAACGGCGGCGTCTTTTTGGTTCGAGGAACTAGAAAATTCGCTCAATAAGGAGACTCCATATGAGGAAGTCATGGACAGAATTCACGCACTAAAGTTGGCTAATTCCTTTATTTTAGATGCCGCTTTGCAATTGGCGAAATTAGCGGCGAAAAATGCAGGTTTTGCAATTGTGGCGCGCAGAGCGCTTTGGCTAAAATCTTGGTCGGCGGATGTGTCGTCCAAGACGAAATTGCTTAATATTCCTTTCAAAGGTAAGACCCTTTTTGGACCAGAATTGAAGGAGATTATTTTAGACATCACTGGGGGAAAGGGCCATGCCCTCCCACAGGATAGGCCTTTCAAGGCTAAGAACAAATCTAATTTTCGTTCCTTTCGCAATTTCAGGAACGGACCGTCTCCTAACTCTGCAGCCTCTAGACAAGAGGGTAACGCTTCCCAGTCTAAACCAGCATGGAAACCAATGCAAGGCTGGAACAAGGGTAAACAGGCCAATAAGCCTGCTGCTGCTACCAAGACAGCATGAAGGGGTAGCCCCCGATCCGGGACCGGATCTAGTAGGGGGCAGACTTTCTCTCTTTGCTCAGGCTTGGGCAAGAGATGTTCAGGATCCCTGGGCACTAGAAATAGTCTCTCAGGGTTATCTTCTAGAGTTCATGGAACCTCCTCCAAGGGGAAGGTTCCACATGTCTTGCTTATCTTCAGACCAGATAAAGAGACAGGCATTCTTACATTGCGTAAGAGATCTATTAAAGATGGGAGTGATACACCCAGTTCCAACAGTGGAACAAGGTTGGGGGTTTTACTCAAACCTGTTTGTAGTTCCCAAAAAAGAGGGAACTTTCAGACCAATTCTGGATTTAAAAATTCTAAACAAATTCCTCAGAGTTCCATTGTTCAAAATGGAAACCATTCGAACGATTTTACCAACAATCCAGGAGGGTCAATACATGACTACCGTGGACTTAAAGGATGCGTACCTACATATTCCTATCCACAAAGATCATCATCAGTTCCTAAGGTTCGCCTTTCTGGACAACGGTTTAGCCACTGCTCCCAGAATTTTCACAAAGGTGCTAGGGTCCCTTCTAGCAGTTCTAAGACCGAGGGGCATTGCAGTGGCACCTTACCTAGACGACATCCTAATCCAAGCGTCGTCCCTTTCCAGATCAAGGGATCATACAGACATTGTATTAGCTTTTCTCAGGTCTCACGGGTGGGAGGTGAACGTGGAAAAGTGTTCCCTGTCCCCGTCTACAAGGGTTCCCTTTCTGGGAACAATAAAAGATTCTGTAGAAATGAAGATTTTTCTGACAGAGGTCAGAAAATTAAAGCTTCTAAATGCTTGTCAAGTTCTTCAATCTATTCCTCAGCCTTCCATAGCTCAGTGCATGGAAGTAATAGGACTAATGGTTGCAGCAATGGACGTGGTTCCCTTTGCTCGAATTCATCTAAGACCATTGCAACTGTGCATGCTCAAACAGTGGAATGGGGATTATGCAGACTTGTCTCCCCAGTTTCAAGTAGACCAGTTAACCAGAGACTCACTCCGTTGGTGGTTGACTCAAGATCACCTGTCTCAGGCCAGAGTGGGTCATTGTCACGACCGACGCCAGTCTTTTAGGCTGGGGCGCGGTCTGGGACTCCCTGAAAGCTTAGGGTCTATGGTCTCGGGAATAATCTCTTCTCCCGATAAACATTCTGGTACTGAGAGCGATATTTAATGCGCTCCGGGCTTGGCCTCAACTAGTGAAGGCCGGATTCATAAGATTTCAGTCGGACAACATGACGACTGTAGCGTACATCAATCATCAGGGGGGAACAAAGAGTTCCTTGGCGATGAGAGAGGTATCCAAGATCATCAAATGGGCGGAGGATCACTCCTGCCATCTATCTGCAATTCACATCCCAGGAGTAGACAACTGGGAGGCGGATTATTTGAGTCGTCAGACTTTCCATCCGGGGGAGTGGGAACTCCACCCGGAGGTCTTTGCCCAGTTAACTCAATTATGGGGCATTCCAGACATGGATCTGATGGCGTCTCGTCAGAACTTCAAGGTTCCTCGCTATGGGTCCAGATCCAGGGATCCCAAGGCGACACTAGTGGATGCATTAGTGGCGCCTTGGTCGTTCAACCTTGCTTATGTGTTTCCACCGTTTCTTCTCCTTCCCAGGCTCGTAGCCAGGATCAAACAGGAGAAGGCCTCTGTGATTCTGATAGCTCCTGCGTGGCCACGCAGGACTTGGTATGCAGACCTGGTGAATGTCATCGGCTCCACCATGGAAGCTACCTTTGAGACAGGATCTTCTAGTACAAGGTCCATTCGAACATCCAAATCTAGTCTCTCTGCAACTGACTGCTTGGAAATTGAACGCTTGATTTTATCTAAGCGTGGGTTTTCAGATTCAGTTATAGATACTCTGGTCCAAGCCAGAAAACCTGTGACTAGGAAAATTTACCATAAAATATGGAAAAAATATATCTGTTGGTGTGAATCCAAGGGATTCTCTTGGAGTAAAATTAAAATTCCTAGGATTCTTTCCTTTCTCCAAGAGGGTTTGGATAAAGGGTTGTCAGCGAGCTCTCTAAAAGGACAGATATCTGCTCTGTCTTTTTTGTTACACAAACGTGCCAGATGTACAGGCATTTGTACAGGCCTTAGTCAGAATCAAGCCTGTTTACAGACCCATGACTCCTCCATGGAGTCTAAACTTAGTTCTTTCAGTTCTTCAAGGGGTTCCGTTTGAACCTTTACATTCCATAGATATTAAGTTACTATCTTGGAAAGTTCTGTTTTTGGTTGCTATTTCTTCTGCTAGAAGAGTTTCTGAATTGTCTGCTTTGCAGTGTAATTCACCCTATCTGGTATTCCATACAGATAAGGTTGTTTTGCGTACCAAACCTGGTTTTCTTCCAAAAGTGGTTTCCAACAGGAATATTAACCAGGAAATAGTTGTTCCTTCTCTGTGTCCGAATCCAGTTTCGAAGAAGGAACGTTTGTTACACAATTTAGATGTGGTCCGTGCTTTAAAATTCTACTTAGAAGCAACAAAGAATTTCAGACAGACTTCATCTTTGTTTGTCGTTTATTCTGGTAAGAGGAGAGGACAGAAAGCTACTGCTACCTCTCTTTCTTTTTGGCTGAAAAGCATCATCCGATTGGCTTATGAGACTGCCGGATGGCAGCCTCCTGAACGAATTACAGCTCACTCTACTAGAGCTGTGGCTTCCACATGGGCCTTCAAGAACGAGGCTTCTGTTGATCAGATATGTAAGGCAGCGACTTGGTCTTCTCTGCACACTTTTGCCAAATTTTACAAATTCGATACTTATGCTTCTTCGGAGGCTGTTTTTGGGAGAAAGGTTTTGCAAGCCGTGGTGCCTTCCGTTTAGGTAACCTGACTTGTTCCCTCCCTTCATCCGTGTCCTAAAGCTTTGGTATTGGTTCCCACAAGTAAGGATGAAGCCGTGGACCGGACACACCAATGTAGAAGAAATCAGAATTTATGCTTACCTGATAAATTTCTTTCTCCTACGGTGTGTCCGGTCCACGGCCCGCCCAGGCTTTTTAGTCAGGTTTAAATTTTTTTATTTCTGTACACTACAGTCACCACGGCACCCTATGGTTTCTCCTCTTTCTCCTAACCGTCGATCGAATGACTGGGGGGCGGAGCCAGAGGGGGAGCTATATGGGCAGCTTTTGCTGTGCTCTCTTTGCCATTTCCTGTTGGGGAAGAGAATATTCCCACAAGTAAGGATGAAGCCGTGGACCGGACACACCGTAGGAGAAAGAAATTTATCAGGTAAGCATAAATTCATTTTTTTTTCACAGCTAGAGGGCATTAGTTCATGTGTGTCATATAGATAATATTGTGCTCACGC
>NC_069509.1:47564032-47584032 GCF_027579735.1 Bombina bombina
GCTTGTATAGGACCAGTTCCGCTCACACCTGACAGACACTGTGAAGGACAAACTGAAAAGTCTAAAAACATTTCAAGCTGTGATTCCAGGTGGACTAACCTCTATTCTTCAGCCACTAGATGTCGTTTTAAACAAACCCTTCAAAGACAGAGTCAGGGAAAAGTGGATTACCTGGATGAAATCCGACGACAAAGAATTGACTGCAAAAGGAAACCTCAAGAAACCTGGCCTATCTCTCGTGACATCCTGGGTTAAAACATCATGGGAAGACATACCAAAAGAAATGATCATCAAGAGATTTTTGAAGACAGGCATCAGCAATAAAATGGACGGCACAGAAGACGACCTGCTGTGGAATTCAGACTCAGAAGAAAGCGAAGAAACTGGAGAAACAGATGTTCCTGCCAACTGGGACACTGATGAAAAATTAACTCGAGAAGAATGGGAACAACTCTTTAGTGTATCTGATGATGAATCTGACTTTGAAGGATTTTAAATAAATATTGTTACCGGTAATTTTATTTCGGTATTGTGTTTATACCAGTTTACGTTGTCAATAAATGATTTTTATCATGGCCGCACGTGTTCAACAACGTTGTCAATTACAATGCTTGGTGTGAAACAAAATTTTATACCGATTTTTAATCGAAAATTAGGGGTGCGCGTTATACTCAAATAAATACGGTATATATATATGTGTGTGTGTGTGTGTGTATATATATATATATATATATGTGTGTGTGTGTGTGTGTGTGTATATATATATATGTGTGTGTGTGTGTGTGTGTGTGTATATATATATATATATATATATATATATATGTGTGTATATATATATGTGTGTATATATATATATGTGTGTGTATATATATATATATATATATATATATATATATATATATATATATATATACACACCAGGTTTGCAGATATCTAGTTTAGTAAGACTGCAGAGGGTGTAACTAAGGCTGTTTTTGCCTGCAATTTGTCATGTCATATAGTTTAGCCCTTTAATTGCCCACTCCTATTAAATCCGTAGCACACATACAGCTACCATTAAAGAGTTTTTCTATTTACATAAGCACAGGACCTTATAGGCAACCCTCTTCACACTAAATCATTCAGCAAATGCTGTATATGAGTCACATTTTAAACCTCTGCATCAACTGTTCTACTCCTATTTTGTTTTTGTTTTTTGGAAAATCATATTTAGTAGGTATGTATAAGAATGTCCCAATTTGCAATTTGAACAGGTATCACCATATACTTTTTATTACATGACAAAACCATCCCTGTAAGTAGTTTCTTACTGTTAGCAAGAACTATTACTAAACATCCAAAAACCATTCACTAATATAAGCCTGTCCCTCCTCTCCCATACCCCTGATAAGTCACCCTCATTTTAATCTTGGTGTCCAAGAGAGGCCCAAGTATAAATGGGGGATGGGTAGATTGCTAGTTTAAGCAGCAATATGTTCTACTTTGGATATATTCCATTAAAATATCATACTAGATTCCCATATGTTTACATTGCTATTTAGTTTGAGGAACAAAAGTGACCTTGCGATAACAGGGGGGACAATTATAGAATAGAAAAATTAGAGGTCTCAACTTGACAGATTTTACTGAATATTGTAGCATTTATCCTGATCATTTTTCATGTATAATTCAAAGCTTATAAGAATGTGTATTTCTCTTGTTGTGTGTTGTTTTTGGTATCGTGTAAAGTATCTGCTGATGTGATTACACTAATGACCTCAATAAAAAAACCTATGTCTTCAAAAAAAAACCCACCTTTTACTTCTTCATTAATGCTTTGCCTTTAACCGTGAGCTTGACAAAAATATGGATCTATGTACAATCACTGGAAATTTTAGTTACATAATTGTAGTATATTTTTATGCTAATGTATGCACATGGTTTAATTTTATTTTTAATACCAGCGTAATTTCTACAGTAGAATTCCCCCCAAGGATTTCTGACATAAAACTGGTCTTAGGCTGATGTGGCTGTTTTGTCAGCTCTAATATATTCTGAATGTCCTTTTACTGCTCAAGAGTTTTCTCACCTAATTTTCTCTCTTCGAAATGAAAATGAAATTGAAAATTCTTCCAATCAGAACCTTCAAAGAGCTTTTTAATGGAGTCAGCTTTGTCATGCAGAGCTGTGCACTACATCGTTAATTTGTATTGAAGGCTGTTTTGTGAAGTTTCTTGTTGGGTAATTGAGAATTCTGGTCTTCCATACTGGAAGCATAGCCAGGCAGTTTGTATAATTTGTGCTGTTCTTACTATGTTACCCACAGATAAAATAACCTTATAGAATCCCAAATCTCATATCATGCTGTCTGTGTGTTCATTTTAGTTTTATTTATTTATTTTTATTTTTTTGTAGGATCCCAGAAGCAAACACAAGTTTAAAATCCACACGTATTCCAGTCCTACGTTTTGTGACCACTGTGGTTCCTTGCTATACGGCCTCATACATCAAGGAATGAAATGTGAAAGTAAGTTTATGTCTTTATGTACATTTATCACCTCTTCCCTAGCTCCTCTCCACCACTTTATCTACATGTCCTTCAAACTGCTGCCTGCCGTATGTATAGCTCTACTGCTGCCTGCCGTATCTATAGCTCTACTGCTGCCTGCCGTATCTATAGCTCTACTGCTGCCTGCCGTATCTATAGCTCTACTGCCCCCTGCCGTATCTATAGCTCTACTGCTACCTGCTCTACTGCTGTCTGCCGTATGTATAGCTCTACTGCTGCCTGCTCTACTGCTGTCTGCCGTATGTATAGCTCTACTGCCGCCTGCTGTATCTATAGCTCTACTGCTGCCTGCCGTATGTATAGCTCTACTGCTGTCTGCCGTATGTATAGCTCTACTGCTGCCTGCTCTACTGCTGCCTGCCGTATGTATAGCTCTACTGCTGCCTGCCGTATGTATAGCTCTACTGCTGCCTGCCGTATGTATAGCTCTACTGCTGCCTGCCGTATGTATAGCTCTACTGCTGCCTGCCGTATGTATAGCTCTACTGCTGCCTGCCATATCTATAGCTCTACTGCTGTCTGCCGTATGTATAGCTCTACTGCTGCCTGCCATATCTATAGCTCTACTGCTGCCTGCCGTATGTATAGCTCTACTGCTGCCTGCTCTACTGCTGCCTGCCGTATGTATAGCTCTACTGCTGCCTGCCGTATCTATAGCTCTACTGCTGTCTGCCGTATGTATAGCTCTACTGCTGCCTGCCGTATCTATAGCTCTACTGCTGTCTGCCGTATGTATAGCTCTACTGCTGCCTGCCATATCTATAGCTCTACTGCTGCCTGCCGTATGTATAGCTCTACTGCTGCCTGCCGTATCTATAGCTCTACTGCTGTCTGCCGTATGTATAGCTCTACTGCTGCCTGCTGTATCTATAGCTCTACTGCTGCCTGCCGTATGTATAGCTCTACTGCCGCCTGCTGTATCTATAGCTCTACTGCTGCCTGCCGTATGTATAGCTCTACTGCTGTCTGCCGTATGTATAGCTCTACCGCTGCCTGCCGTATGTATAGCTCTACTGCTGTCTGCCGTATGTATAGCTCTACTGCTGCCTGCCGTATCTATAGCTCTACTGCTGTCTGCCGTATGTATAGCTCTACTGCTGCCTGCCGTATCTATAGCTCTACTGCTGTCTGCCGTATGTATAGCTCTACTGCTGCCTGCTCTACTGCTGTCTGCCGTATGTATAGCTCTACTGCTGCCTGCTCTACTGCTGCCTGCCGTATGTATAGCTCTACTGCTGCCTGCTCTACTGCTGTCTGCCGTATGTATAGCTCTACTGCTGCCTGCCGTATCTATAGCTCTACTGCCCCCCTGCTGTATCTATAGCTCTACTGCCCCCCTGCTGTATCTATAGCTCTACTGCCCCCCTGCTGTATCTATAGCTCTACTGCTGCCTGCCGTATGTATAGCTCTACTGCTGTCTGCCATATCTATAGCTCTACTGCTGCCTGCCGTATGTATAGCTCTACTGCTGCCTGCCGTATGTATAGCTCTACTGCTGTCTGCCGTATCTATAGCTCTACTGCTGCCTGCCGTATGTATAGCTCTACTGCTGCCTGCCGTATCTATAGCTCTACTGCTGCCTGCCGTATCTATAGCTCTACTGCCGCCTGCTGTATCTATAGCTCTACTGCCCCCCTGCTGTATCTATAGCTCTACTGCTGCCTGCCGTATGTATAGCTCTACTGCTGTCTGCCATATCTATAGCTCTACTGCTGCCTGCCGTATGTATAGCTCTACTGCTGCCTGCCGTATCTATAGCTCTACTGCTGCCTGCCGTATCTATAGCTCTACTGCTGCCTGCCGTATCTATAGCTCTACTGCCGCCTGCTGTATCTATAGCTCTACTGCCCCCCTGCTGTATCTATAGCTCTACTGCTGCCTGCCGTATCTATAGCTCTACTGCCGCCTGCTGTATCTATAGCTCTACTGCCCCCCTGCTGTATCTATAGCTCTACTGCTGCCTGCCGTATGTATAGCTCTACTGCCGCCTGCTGTATCTATAGCTCTACTGCCGCCTGCTGTATCTATAGCTCTACTGCTGCCTGCAGTATGTATAGCTCTACTGCTGCCTGCCGTATGTATAGCTCTACTGCCGCCTGCTGTATCTATAGCTCTACTGCCGCCTGCTGTATCTATAGCTCTACTGCTGCTTGCCGTATGTATAGCTCTACTGCTGCCTGCCGTATGTATAGCTCTACTGCTGCCTGCCGTATGTATAGCTCTACTGCTGCCTGCCGTATGTATAGCTCTACTGCCGCCTGCTGTATCTATAGCTCTACTGCTGTCTGCCGTATGTATAGCTCTACTGCTGCCTGCAGTATGTATAGCTCTACTGCTGCCTGCCATATCTATAGCTCTACTGCTGCCTGCCGTATCTATAGCTCTACTGCTGCTTGCCGTATGTATAGCTCTACTGCTGCTTGCAGTATGTATAGCTCTACTGCTGTCTGCCGTATGTATAGCTCTACTGCTGCCTGCCGTATGTATAGCTCTACTGCTGCCTGCCGTATGTATAGCTCTACTGCCGCCTGCTGTATCTATAGCTCTACTGCTGTCTGCCGTATGTATAGCTCTACTGCTGCCTGCAGTATGTATAGCTCTACTGCTGCCTGCCATATCTATAGCTCTACTGCTGCCTGCCGTATCTATAGCTCTACTGCTGCTTGCCGTATGTATAGCTCTACTGCTGCTTGCAGTATCTATAGCTCTACTGCTGTCTGCCGTATGTATAGCTCTACTGCTGCCTGCAGTATGTATAGCTCTACTGCTGCCTGCCATATCTATAGCTCTACTGCCGCCTGCTGTATCTATAGCTCTACTGCCGCCTGCCATATCTATAGCTCTACTGCTGCCTGCCGTATGTATAGCTCTACTGCCGCCTGCCGTATCTATAGCTCTACTGCTGCCTGCCGTATCTATAGCTCTACTGCTGCCTGCCGTATCTATAGCTCTACTGCTGCCTGCCGTATGTATAGCTCTACTGCCGCCTGCTGTATCTATAGCTCTACTGCCGCCTGCCGTATCTATAGCTCTACTGCTGCCTGCCGTATCTATAGCTCTACTGCCGCCTGCCGTATCTATAGCTCTACTGCTGCCTGCCGTATGTATAGCTCTACTGCCGCCTGCCGTATCTATAGCTCTACTGCTGCCTGCCGTATCTATAGCTCTACTGCTGCCTGCCGTATGTATAGCTCTACTGCTGCCTGCTGTATCTATAGCTCTACTGCCGCCTGCCGTATGTATAGCTCTACTGCTGTCTGCCGTATCTATAGCTCTACTGCCGCCTGCTGTATCTATAGCTCTACTGCTGCCTGCCGTATGTATAGCTCTACTGCTGCCTGCCGTATGTATAGCTCTACTGCTGCCTGCTCTACTGCTGCCTGCTCTACTGCTGCCTGCCGTATGTATAGCTCTACTGCTGCCTGCCGTATCTATAGCTCTACTGCCATCTGCCGTATCTATAGCTCTACTGCCCCCCTGCTGTATCTATAGCTCTACTGCCCCCCTGCTGTATCTATAGCTCTACTGCTGCCTGCCGTATCTATACCTCTACTGCTGCCTGCCTGTTGAACCTATACCTCTACTGCTGCCTGCCTGTTGTACCTATACCTCTACTGCTGCCTGCTTGTTGTACCTATACCTCTACTGCTGCCTGTTTGTTGTACCTATACCTCTACTGCTGTCTGCCCATTGTACCTATACCTCTACTGCTGCCTGTCTGTTGTACCTATACCTCTACTGCTGCCTGTCTGTTATACCTATACCTCTAATGCTGCCTGCCTCTTATACCTATACCTCTACTGCTGCCTGCTTGTTGTACCTATACCTCTACTGCTGCCTGCTTGTTGTACCTATACCTCTACTGCTGTCTGCCTGTTGTACCTATACCTCTACTGCTGCCTGCCTGTTGTACCTATACCTCTACTGCTGCCTGTCTGTTATACCTATACCTCTACTGCTGCCTGTCTGTTATACCTATACCTCTACTGCTGCCTGCCTGTTATACCTGTACCTCTACTGCTGCCTGCCTCTTATACCTATACCTCTACTGCTGCCTGCTTGTTGTACCTATACCTCTACTGCTGCCTGCCTGTTGTACCCATACCTCTACTGCTGCCTGCCTGTTGTACCTATACCTCTACTGCTGCCTGTCTGTTGTACCTATACCTCTACTGCTGCCTGCATGTTGTACCTATACCTCTACTGCTGCCTGCATGTTGTACCTATACCTCTACTGCTGCCTGTCTGTTGTACCTATACCTCTACTGCTGCCTGCCTTTTGTACCTATACCTCTACTGCTGCCTGCTTGTTGTACCTATACCTCTACTGCTGCCTGCCTGTTGTACCTATACCTCTACTGCTGCCTGCCTGTTGTACCTATACCTCTTCTTCTGCCTGACTGTTGTACCTATACCTCTACTGCTGCCTGACTGTTGTACCTATACCTCTACTGCTGCCTGCTTGTTGTACCTATACCTATACTGCTGCCTGACTGTTGTACCTATACCTCTTCTGCTGCCTGACTGTTGTACCTATACCTCTACTGCTGCCTGCTTGTTGTACCTATACCTCTACTGCTGCCTGCCTGTTGTACCTATACCTCTACTGCTGCCTGCTTGTTGTACCTATACCTCTACTGCTGCCTGCTTGTTGTACCTATACCTCTACTGCTGCCTGCTTGTTGTACCTATACCTCTACTGCTGCCTGCTTGTTGTACCTATACCTCTACTGCTGCCTGTCTGTTGTACCTATACCTCTACTGCTGCCTGCCTTTTGTACCTATACCTCTACTGCTGCCTGCTTGTTGTACCTATACCTCTACTGCTGCCTGCCTGTTGTACCTATACCTCTACTGCTGCCTGCCTGTTGTACCTATACCTCTTCTTCTGCCTGACTGTTGTACCTATACCTCTACTGCTGCCTGACTGTTGTACCTATACCTCTACTGCTGCCTGCTTGTTGTACCTATACCTATACTGCTGCCTGACTGTTGTACCTATACCTCTTCTGCTGCCTGACTGTTGTACCTATACCTCTACTGCTGCCTGCTTGTTGTACCTATACCTCTACTGCTGCCTGCCTGTTGTACCTATACCTCTACTGCTGCCTGCTTGTTGTACCTATACCTCTACTGCTGCCTGCCTGTTGTACCTATACCTCTACTGCTGCCTGCCTGTTGTACCTATACCTCTACTGCTGCCTGCCTGTTATACCTATACCTCTACTGCTGCCTGTCTGTTATACCTATACCTCTACTGCTGCCTGCCTGTTGTACCTATACCTCTACTGCTGCCTGCCTGTTATACCTATACCTCTACTGCTGCCTGCCTGTTGTACCTATACCTCTACTGCTGCCTGCCTGTTGTACCTATACCATACTACCTTCCATAATGCTGACCTCACTTACACTCTTAAATTGCCTCATGCAAATAGAAACAGTGTTGTTTCAACCATGCAGATGCCTCCCACACTGGTGTCCTTTTACTACATTTATGCAAATAGATTCCATGAAGACATAAAAAACTAGAATGAAAACGACCTTGAGAAAGGGTTTCCTTGTGTGTATATATACTGGTGTATAGAGACCTCTAGTGGCAAATAACAAAATGTCACTTCTGCATCTACATAATGTAAAGCTTCTCAATTAATTTCAAAATTGTAGCAATCATTCACATGCACTGTGCTTTATACCATGCTTGATATGAATATATAGCCTGCACCACCACTAACTTCGGCAAAGATTATTTTTTGCTGCTTCAGGTTGAATAGCAGAGATTAGCAGATAACTGCAAAACAAGGGAACGTTTGCTACCGAAACAGAAGTGGTAAATGTGGTGTAATGTTCCTATTCAGCTATACATTTTTATAGGTAAATAGCTGCCACTAAATCAGTTTTTTTAAACATTTACTTACAAAATAAAACCTTAAAATCATCATTGGTAATCAAGTATAGATGGCTTATTCACAAGTCAAAGTAGAGAGTAATAATAATATTTTTCATATAAAGTAGGTTGCTAAATATTTTCTTTTATAAAGTGGCGAGAGTCTACAAGCCATTACTTCTAGGATTAAGGATCAACTCCTTCTGGCCACTAGCAATAGGCAAAGTTTCACAAAGCTCTAAGAGTACTTAAAGGAATAGTAAACCCAATTTTTTTCTTTCATAATTCAGATAGAGCATGCAATTTTAAGCAACTTTCTTATTTACTCTTATTAGCATTTTTTCTTCATTCTCTTGCTATCTTTATTTGAAAAAAGTAGACATCTAAGCTAAGGAGCCAGCCAATTTTTAGTTCAGTACACCGGACAGCACTTACTTATTGGTGGGCACATTTAGTCACCAATCAGCAAGCACAACCCAGGCTGTTTACCAAAAATGGTCCGGCTTCTAAACTTACATTCTTGCTTTTAAGATAAAGATAACAAGAGAATGAAGAAAAAATAATAATAGGAGTATATTAGAAAGCTGCTTACAATTACATGCTCTATCTAAATCATGAAAGAAAAAAATTGGATTCAGTGTCCCTTTAATCCCTTCCACCTCTCTGGCATTCCAGTCTTTTCTTTGCCTCCACAGGAGGAAGGTAAAGAATTGAGGTGTTCCAGATTCTTCGTTGAGAGGGGTCCTCAGACCGATTTGAGGTCCATTTTCCCTTCAGAGTTTGGGTTAGTGACAGAATCACTCCCAGTGAGGAGTTAATCACAAGCGTGCTACAGGTGTTGCGGGGACCGGTCCCTTAGCCTCGTCCTGTTTGGTTGTCGATATACCCCAAACAGAGATCCTCTGCTTTGACGTACACAGCACTGGATGGGCTCTCTACCAGAGTCTTTTCTGCAGCCAGTATGCACAGTAGAATGGGTGCATCTGAGGGAAATGCAGTCATTTTTTTCTCTCACATATCCCACAAGCTATTAGTAGGTGCACTAATTTTAAAGTATATCATAGCCAGCCAGTAAGCCAGGGGACATGTACACTATTTTATATACAAAATAGTCTCATTTACATATTGGGAGACTTGCATACTCTGTGTTTATATTATTCTGCATTTTATTTGCACTTCTGTTTTAGGCCCCTGTCGGCCTTGGCAGTGCGCACTGAATCTGCATGCGTCTGTATCAGTAGTGCGCGTCAGCTTTGGAAGTCGGCCTTTGTAGTACGCACTGGGTCTGCGTGTTGGTAGCGCATCGCCCTTGCTAGTATGCAAAATCTGTGCACGTTGGGTGCTCGCTGAGTCTACGCGTGTCGGCTGTATATCACATACAGTGCTTGCCTTATTTTTTGTTTCAATCTATGTGTTGCGAGTCTGAAATAACATGCACCGGCTTGTTTTTTTTTTACATTAGTATTGTGTTTAGCGCGTTCTCAATTCTTTTGTGCGTTTTTATTCAGACATTTTCTGTTTGGTGGTTTATTAGCACTTTCAGTTCTTTCAACTGCCTCAATATTCCCGCCATTTTTAAATTTTGTTGTAAGACAAGGTGTTTTCTATTTCCCCCCGTGTCCTCTGTTACCTGCAATACCTTCGTCATCTTCGCATTAAGTGGTAAGATTTTAATTTCTATTAACTAGAAACAAATCCTAGTAATCACAAAGAGGACGTTTCTGCCCATTTTCCTATATACTCAGATTTTAATATTAAAGTCCCTGTTACTCCTTTCAACCTCATTATGTTACTGTTGTATTTATACTAATTTGCACAGTGATGTTGCTTGATGGTTTTGTATTTATTTATTGTGTCAGTCTGTGTATTTCATGGATCATTCTGACATTTTGTCCCCACTATTTTACATTATCCCCTGATAACCATTTTATTTCCAGATTTGTTACCAGTTCTATTAAACCTGAATGGATCACATATGACATAACATTCTTACGCTGCTCTATCCTCTAAAGGAATCTGAGCTCTCTTTCTTTCGGTCATACAAGACGAGTGCTTCCGATTTTGCTTTAGGATGTAAAGGTTGGTGCACCTTTCTTTTCTGTAGTTGTGGTGGCTATTCCTCCTCTAAGGATGCACGCAACTTCTACGTCTAATACAGATCACAACACCTTAGGAAGCGCTTTATAGTTTAAAAAAAATCATACACCTCTGATCAGTAGCGGACTTACTCAACAGAGGGCCCTGGTGCAAGATTTATTTTTGGCCCCTAAAGGTAACGCAGTAGAAAGCAAAAGTATTAATATACATTCTGCTCCCTATAATGATTTTGAGGATAGATAGATAGATATAGATAGATAGATGGACCTACAACCTGCACTAATAATAAACCTCCCTGCATTAGCAGTGTAAACATTCTGCACACACCTATGTATACACTGGCTGTTATGGGCCTCCTCCAATTCTTGGGCCATGGTGCGACTGCACCTGATGCACCAACGGTAGTTCCGCCCCTGAAGCTGAATTTATAATGATCAGGAGTCTTTTACTGATCATGACACAAAGTCTACAGCTTATGTTTGATCTTGAACTCTTAGTTCTTTGTTTCAAGGGGTTTTATTTACTTTAGATGTCCAAGACCCTAGATCATTTTAGAAAAAAAAAGGTTTTTCCTGTTCCTGAGGCTATTATTCAAATAAATTGGATAGTGTGATCCAAGCCTGGTCTTCTCTTTTATCTGTCTTCTAAAATTCATAGGATTTTACCTTTATCGGCTTCCAATGAAGAACTTTGGGAAACTTTCACTATGGTGGATGGTGCTATTTTGCTTTATCCAAATGCACTACTAGTTACTTAGAGGATGATACATCTGTCAGGAACCAAATCTATCTAAAACTGGAATCCTTTCATCGAAAAGGCGTTTTTCAGCGAGCATTGCTTCTGTAGCAATTGTGTCTGCTCTTTGGTGTGATGTGTCTGAGCAAATCTCGGAAAACTCTGTGGATGAAGATTTAAAAAAATGTTTGAAACTAATGCACTTATATGTGGTGCCATTGTTGATATAATTAAATATTATGCTAAGAATATAAATTTAGCAATGCTGACCAATAGGATTTAAGTATATCATAGCAAGTAGAAAAAGAAAAGCATCATCATAATGGCACACTACCTCCCAAGGAGAGTGATATACCAATCTGAGTCATGGAATTGGGCGACAGAAAAAATAAAACAACTTTTAATATATCAAATAAGACCAAACATAGGACTTGTTAAAATGTTAAAAAACACATATGTACATAAACTGCCCCCCTGTGAGGAAAGTACCCTCAAGTTTTATTTTCTCTTTTGCCCATTTCCATGACTCAGATTGGTATATCACTCTCCTTGGTAGGTAGTGTGCCATTATGATGATGCTTTTCTTTTTCTACTTTCTATATATATATGTATGTAGGCTTACCTTTGAGGGGATTAGGAGAGTGTTTCTGACCCTAGACTTTTTCTAAGGGTTTCAATATTGTTTCAATAGGATTTAAGGCATTGTACGCAAACAGGGTGTCCAAAGATATTTATATTTTCTTGTCAAGGAAGGATTTATTTGGACCTGGTCTTGACTTTATCATTTCCACTATGTTGTTCCTTGGTCAATCTAGGAACCGAAAATCTTCCTCCTCCTTTCAATTAATCTTTCAGGTCTTACTGGAAGTTTAATACCAGTTGGAACAAGGTCAAGCATTCTGAGCCTTATTCGGCGTGAAAATACAGAACCAATCCAGATTCTTTTTTGGTAAGTGGGGGTTTGTGCCTTTTTCAGAAGGCCTGGTTGCAGTTTGCCCAAGATCTCTGGGTTTCCCAGGATTACAGAATAGGTTTCAAATAAAGGCCTTCTTGAGGAAGTTATCTTTTGACTCACTTTTCAAAAACATTTGTGTTAGATATAGTTTACGTTTTGGAACGAGGCCAAGGATTTTAAGGGCACCTATCTAAGGCTATAATTCTTTAGACAGAATCAATATAAAATATATATTTTAAAATATTAAGTATTTCATTCATACACAAAATGATTAATGATACAGCAGGTTCTATGTATACCTTAAAATTCATGCATGATTTATAAAAATCCTTTAAAAATTAATAAAAGCAGAAGGAATAGCAAAGAATAAAAACATCCTCATATTGGTCAATTTCCAAACCGTTATGCAATATTTATCACAAGTGTCCTTGTTGCTATGGTAAAGATTATCTATATTTGGAATTTCCTTCTAAAGATCCGAAACAATATGTCTCCTTTTCAAAAAAGTTCTTGCTTAAATCCAATTTACACTATCAAAACCACTCCGCACAAACTTCTCATACCTTGTATGTTTAGTCACACCACAGAGATCCAGGTTCGGTGTTTGTTTCACATACAAGTTATCCCTCTAATTTACACACTTTCCTGTTCAACCTCATGAAAGTCAGCCTCCCAGCTATCTCTCCTGTGACTTCCACGATATTGCGTGCAGTGTTATAGCTCGATCACTCCTATTTCTGCGGTTATGCTCCACATGTGAAGGTGTGTGGTTTACAATGTCGTGTTAGGAATTGTCCTTTTCAGAAACGCGTTTCAGCTCCAGAGTGTGCCTTTCTCAAGCACGGCTCCAGAACGCATGATTACCCATTTTACGAGATTAGTTTCCTCTTCTTGGATTTTTAAGAATGAGGCTTATATTGATCAAATTTGCAAGGCAGTAACATACTTTCTCTACATTCTACCACTTTTTTATATGTTTGGTAGGAATGTCCATCAGACAGCAATGTTGGTACTTAGGTGCCTGTGTTAAAAAAAAAGTTGTCCTGCTCAATTACTGGACTCTGCAGCTTGATTATTATTTCCCAGGAGTAATGGCTCGTGGACTCACCACCTTATAAAAGAAAACAAAATGTATGCTTACCTGATAAATTAATTTCTTTCATGGTGGTGAGAGTCCAGAAGAAGAAAAGAGGGGGTTAAACTGGCACTATGAGAGTATAGGTTAGTAAGAGAAAGAGCCCAGTTATGGGTTCCGGTGCTGCCCCCTAATTATGATAAGCGGAAAGATAAAAATACACACAGGGGCTTAGATAGCACTCATTCTTACTACAGTGTAGCAACGTTTAAAATTAATTACTTTAATCGTAACTGGTTAAAAACAGGGATGTTAAGCCCAGACTTATAACTTCACACCCCACAACTGTGCACAAAAGAAACCGTGAGTCACTCCCCTGTTTCCTGGCCGATAACAGGAACCGTCAGCTTCAGGTGACAGAAGTGACTACCACAGTGCTTAAAATAAACAAACGCGTTTCGGCCATTACCCGGCCTTTCTCAATGTTAGCTTGACCGTGAAAAAGGAATAAGCCGAGGCTGAGAAGTTTCCGGTCTTTTAAACTCACTACACACCTTGTCATAACCAATCTTCATTGCTTACGATTGTCAGTCCCCCTGGTGATCCAATAGGAGGCTGCAGATTAATTCTCTATATGTCATATTCATTCTGATTTGATTTCAGTAGGTGTGACCGAGAGACAGCTTCTCTCTGATTGGGTAGATTGTGATGTGTCTATATTGTCGAAATAGCTTAGCCCTTATTACTATGTGGTACATTAATACAATGTGTTAGATTTTAAAATCATACCTTTAAGATTTACATTGTAGCAATGGTAAGTGGCGATATAAAGTAAGTCATGACATAGTTGTTTTTTAGTATGCCACTATAACGTGATATCAGTTACGTCTTCCATTATATTAGGATCCCTGATTTAACGTGTTAGTGTGACATATACTGATTGTAAATGTGATTAAACCTGCAATACTTATGACTTTCAAATGCCATAATACTTGTGGTAACATTAATATTCTTTACAAACCCAATCTTAGAAGATTTATGCTAATGATTATTTGATAGACATGATGGCTAAATCATCTTATAGTCCCATATAACATCTGTTATTATTATTCATTTTTCACTGTCAAGCTAACATTGAGAAAGGCCGGGTAACGGCCGAAACACGTTTGTTTATTTTAAACACCATGGTAGTCACTCCTGTCACCTGAAGCTGACGGTTTCTGTTATCGGCCAGGAAACAGGGGAGTGACTCACGGTTTCTTTTGTGCGCAGTTGTGCTGTCTGACGTCCCTCCTGCTTCCTGATCCTTGGCTTGTTCCTGACTCTGCTGTTCTCCTTGTTTCTGATTCTGGCTCGTCTGACTACTCGCTTTGGCTCCTGACTCGGCTCGTCTGACTACCACCTCTGGTTTTGATTCCTGGCTTGTTATTTGACTTGTGGACTTTTTATTATTTTTTGCTATTAATAAAGGTGTGATTATTTTTGCACTTCTCGTCTCAGTCTGATTCCTGGCACCCTGACAGCTGTACGTCAGACTAGAACACCAGAGAGGTGGGAGGGTTTAAGTATTCTTAGAGCTTTGGGAATCTTTGCCACCTCCTAGTGGCCAGGATTTGAATCCCAGGAGTAATAGCTTGTGGACTCTCACCGCCATGAAATAAATAATTGTATCCGATAAGCATAAATTGTGTTTTTATTATTATTATAATTTATAATTATTACTACTACTACTACTACCTATGTCATATCAAATAGTATTACTACTACTAATAATAATACTAAAACAAATTTTAAGATTATTCTACATACATCAAGTATGCAAAGGAAACATAGAGAACAAGTGCATTTGATAATAGAAGTAAATTAGAAATTTATTTCAAAATTGCATACTCTTTTTAAATTGTGAAAGTTTAATTTTGGCTTTCTTGTCCCTTTAAATAAATTATATGGAAGTTAAGGAGGAGGGAAGCTGAATAAGGACAGTAAACACCAACAATGTTATTGTTTAAAAAGATAGATAATCCCATTAATTACCATTCCCCAGTTTTGCACAACCAACTAAGAACACCAAAAGAACAAAGCAAATTTGATGATAAAAGTAAATTGGAAAGTTGTTGTAAATGGCATGCCCTATCTGAGTCATGAAAGTTTAATTTGTACTGTACTGTCCCTTTAAGTAGAATGTCTTCTGTATTGAAACCTTTTTTTAGCAGTCTTAGCACATACTTCTCTGACTAAATGATCTGTGTACGTCTCACCGTATTTTTATTTTGCCATCTCCCTTCAGCCTGTATGATGAATGTTCACAAACGATGTGTAATGAACGTGCCAAGTCTCTGCGGGACGGACCACACTGAGCGAAGGGGAAGGATTCAAATCAAAGCGGAGATCGCCCAGGATGTACTGACTGTAGTAGGTAAGTCATAGAGCCACTAGGGCACTGGTGGAGTCTGATCATTATCTCCTTAAAGGACCAGTTAATACAGTAGATTTGCATAAACAACAAATACATGATAAAAAGACAATGCAAAGTTATGTCTTATTCCACTCCCCCTGTATCATGTGACAGCCATCAGCCAATCACAAATGCATATACGTTTATTCTGTGAATTCTTGCACATGCTCAGTAGGAGCTGGTGACTCAAAAAGTGTAAATATAAAAAGACTGCAGATTTTGTTAATGGAACTAAATTGGAAAGTTGTTTAAAATTGCTGCTCTATCTGAATCATGAAGGTTTAATTTTGACTTGAGTGTCCCTTTAAAGGAAGTACATGGCATGTGCTGTGAGATTGCTCTATGGCATATTGAGATACTCTAAAGACTAACAAGAATATGATGATTGTATTTGGTTACTTTCCATAAAATGATAATTTTAACTTGTCTGTTGTCAAATTTGCTTCATTTTCTTGGTATCCTTAGTTGAAGGAGCAGCAATTTACTACTGGGTGCTTACTGAGCACATTGTGCGAGCCAAAGTCAAGAGGAATATATGTGCTGCTACAAATTAGCAGCTAGCTACCAGTAGTAATGCTCCTGATCATATCTAGGTATGATTTTCAACAAAAGATTTCAAGAGATTTAAGCAAATTTTATAATAGAAGTATTTTGGAAAGTTATTTAAAATTGCATGTTCTATCTGAATCAAAAAAGTTGTTTTTCTTTACTGTCCCTTTAAAACCTGATTTACTTTTATTTTAACTTCTTTTTTTTTCTCTTGAAAGGAGTCTTAATCATTATAAGTATGACATTTTTACACACATTGCAAGCATTGCCGCCATTTAGTGCTCAAGAAGTGCACGCTCCTGAGCCTAAGCTTCAACAGAGGAGACCAGGGCAAAAGAGATAAATATGATGATAGTCATAAATTGGAAAATTTGGGGTGGGGCCACTAAAGAGTAAAGTTTTCTGTAAATTGAAACCTTCAACCTCTTCTCATCTGAACAGCCACAGACCACTGGTCATATATGTCCTTGTTTGTGTAATTACAGATCCTACAACTCCAGCCTGTATGTGAGATTTCACTCTACTCCCTGAGTTCGCTATAGGGCATTATAGGCCATGTCAAGGGAAAGTGGCATCTGATTAGGGCCACTTGAGTTTTGTCTTGGACGTGTTTTTGGAAAATTCTCCTGCTGTTGATCACATTGTGAATGCTGTTCTATTAATTTTTAACGCATCTAGAGTGTAACTCAATTGAGAAGACGTAGTATAAATGTATTGATTTTTATGTATATAACAAGGGGTCATCATCTCAAGCTGGAGGGTAGCAGGGTATGAAGTAATTTGTGCAAACACTTCTTTAGAAGATAGGGTGGTTGGTTCCATGCTGTAGACTTCCAGTTGAGGTTTTTAAGTACAAAAACATTTGGTATATATAAATATTTATATATTTAATTCAATGAGAGGATTGAGCGGGTTAACCAACTCCCTTAGTACATCCTGGGAAAATTGGGAAATTCATACTATTTGAAACCTGTATAAGCCGTCACCTGACTTACTACTTATGGCACTGCCTCAATCGCCCCCTTGACATTATTTGGAGTGTTATCGGCTTTATGGTTTTTGGCATGGGGGTTTCCTAAGACAGAATTGAGGGTTTGTACTAAATGGGAAAAATGTTGGAAAGCCAGCACTCGATTAATCAAGCCCCTAACCATTCATTATGAAATACTGTTGGAAGATGATTGTATTTGTAGGCCTTGGTAGATTGTATTGGTAGACCATAGCAACTCGGGGCATGGGAAAGAAATGTGGAGTTTGCCATCTCTGATAAACAATTCCCACTTTACTGTTACTAAAAAGGCGCTTCATTGCGCTAACTCAGTCAAATTATATTTAAAATTTTACTAAAATGGCACCTAATACCACTTATGTTATTCAGAATGTTCTCTTCTCTGTCTCCTTTATACTGGAGAAATTGTGAGGAAATCTGATCAGATATAAATATCTGGTGGAATTGTCCGGAAATAGTACCACTGTGGACTACTATGTTTGCTTTTTGTTGGCAACTAGGTATAATTTTAGCTATGTCTCCAGCGAAGGGACTATTAAACATCATGGATGTCAGGCTAAGACTCACACTATTAGCAATACATATCTTTGCAGTCATTATACTCTCCATAGTGAGGGACTAAAAGAGGTTAGGCTTCCCGGCCAGTAGAAAAGGTAACCAAACTTATTGATTATTGTGCTCAAAAGGAAAATGGCTATACCAGTCACAGGTTTGGCTTTAAGCCCACTGGAACATATGGGATAGCTGGCTGTTATGAGATAAACAATGTTTATAGTTATACTCCATATAGACAACTACTCATATACCTTAAGACATTGGTGGTACAGATTGTTTTCCTATTCAACATGAAAGATACATACATTCTTCCTCTGAAATAAATCTTTACTTTTTCTCCCTAAACCTATATTTTAATGATCAGTTTGCAGATATGATTCATTTCAGGTTTTCTGGCTTGTACTGGAAGTTATTTGGGTGATCTATCATCTCATAGACTTGGAATGGCTCACAAGTTATTAAACAGCATTCAGTTGATTTTTGTTCAAAGTATTGTTTTGTTTTTTCCGTTCCATTTCAGATATCGCACCTAGGACCCGATTCTAAAACAGAACCTATCAGAATGTTCACCAGTCCTTCTATTTCCTTGGTGGAATTATATAAAGCCACTTTTTACCCTGAAAACAGGGTGTCTCGCTAAGGGGCATATACTGCATTTTCGTAAGGGAAGGAGATGCACACATTACTAAAGTGCACAATAAAAAATTAAATTCAAAGTTAAAATTGTTAAATAATTTAAAAATCATACAAAATGAATCATTTTAAAAAAAAATTAGGTTTGGATAATGAATGTTTTTTTTTTGTTTTTTGGTGATTCCATAAAACCTAATTTTTCAAATTCGGGTAAAGATCTCATTAAATTTTCTTTATATAATTTTTTTTTTTTTTATAAAGTGATTCAATTGTGATTCAAACCTTTGGTTCTCAAAGCTTCTTTACAAATTAAATTCTAATTTTCTAACAGGGAAACAATAACTATATTTTTGGGGTATTTCTCTCCTTTAATTTTTTCATTTAAAAAATATAAATAAAATATTTTCAATATACCATAGAGGTTCTCCAGTGCTCTTTGCGAACATTGATCATTTGAAATGTTTTTTTTGCTGCTATTAATGTTTTCATTGATCTGTAATTAGTAATATATTTAATGCAAACTTTACCCTCTGTAAAAACTAATAAAAATTATAATAAAAAATAGGTGATTATAATCTATTTTTATTTTGAGTCTTTATTTTTAGTATTTGTGCATATAATGTAACGTGGCTCTCAACCATTAGTGACTCACTCTCAATCTAAAAAGATTTGAGTGTCCCTGATATAAATGACTTTCTGCCGGCTTCAGTACACTTCACTCCTACATATCTCCCTTTAGCTTTCATCTCTTCCTCGCCTGTTTAAAGCTCTTTAGTCAGTGGGTCTCAGTCTGGTGTTTTTTGTGCATGAAGTCTGCATAGGGCACAGTAGATATTATAATATGTACTATGGTATTAGAACGTTTTTTTAAAGGACCATTAATAATAAGAATACTACTACTAATAATACTAATAAGGAATAATCAACAAGTGCATAATAGAAAGACAATGCAATTGCGCTATACCCAAATGTTGAAGCACATGAAAGAGATGCAGCATAGCTGTAAAAAGCTGACTAGAAAGTATCACCTGAACATCTCTATGTAAAAAAGTAAGATATTTTAGCTCACAATTTCTAAGTATTTACACCCCACTTGTAAAGAGACTTTAATAAGCCAGTCAGGATGCTTGTCCCAGGACTTGTAAGGGAGTGTGCATCTGTCATGTGCAGCACAGTCACGCTATTTTCTTATTCTGTTTTAGGAAGTTTACTGTAAAATCTCACAAGATTTCAGTAAAATCTCATGAGATCACCGAAAAGTATGACCTCAGTACTTTTTTTTTTTTTTCTTTTCCAACTTACAGCTGGAAAAAAGCTGAAGTATAACTGTTCACTGTGCACTTACTCTGGTGAGCTGACGAAATATTGAGGTAAAATAGCTCCTTTTTTCCATAGAGATGTTCAGGTTATATTTTCATGTCAGCTTTTTAAAGTTGTGCTGCAGCACTTTCAAGTGATTTAGCATATGAGTATTATGTCCTGTTAAATGAGCATAAATATTTAT
>NC_069509.1:47589032-47659032 GCF_027579735.1 Bombina bombina
CTGATACCTTTTAACAATGAAATCCCTCTGATGCTTTGGAAGCTCTCTGCGGACTATGGCTTTTGCTGTAAGATGCGACTAACAAAATGTCAGGAAAGACCTACTAGGACAGCTGAACTTTATTTGGGGTTAATCAGAGGCACTTTAAATGATGGCAGGTGTATGCTGACTCTTATTTAACATGGTTTTGAATGTGATTGCTTAATTCTGAACACAGCTACATCCCCAGTTATGCAACCACATTATTTTAGTTTTTTTTTTGTTTACTTCCCCCCACCTTAAAGATTTCAGTTTGTTTTTCAATTGAGTTGTGTAATTTATAGGTCACATTAAAGGTGGAAAAAGTTCTTGCTAATTTTTTTACATTACAGAAACCTGACATTTTAACAGGGGTGTGTAGACCTTTAATATCCACTATATATACATACACACACACACACACACACACATATATATATATATATATATATATATATATATATATATATATATATATATATATATATATATATATATATATATACATACATATACAGGAAGAAGTGCACTCACAGGAACGAACAACTGGCTCAATACCATTGTTAGCCTGTTCTATGGTGATTTACCACCTGGGTGCAGCTTTTTAGCCCAGTAATGCTTTTCACAGAGTAGACCTTTCCTGTAGTATATCAGTCTGATCCCGCCTATTACAGTCAGTCCAGCGCCGAAATACCAGGCAATTCCATTCTAAACAAGGAACACAGCAACCCCAGATGATCGTGTATGTGTGTGTGTGTATATATATATATATAAGTTCGAAATGTGCTCACTGTAAGTTGCGCTCTTCCTGAGCGTCCTGTCAAACATCAGTATCCGGCGCTATGGAGGGTGGGCGGGGGACACACCCCCTGTGCAGATCCAGTTCATAGGCTGCAGCTCCAGACGTGTCTGCCGCACACGCCCCAAACAAGTACACAATACAAAAAAGAAGTTGCGCTCGATATAGCTGGAACTCTGAAGGTATTCCAGGCAGGGAATATAAATAAAAGCAACGTTTATTTCAGAAAAAGATAAAAAATGAAAAAGGACAAAAGACACAGTGTCCTTAAAAAGCAGTGAACAAGTGCGCAAACGTACAAAACATGTCAGCATGAGGATTAGCTCACCAACCTGATTGACTGAGTCACTGCTGGCTTTTTTAAGGACACTGTGTCTTTTGTCCTTTTTCATTTTTTATCTTTTTCTGAAATAAACGTTGCTTTTATTTATATTCCCTGCCTGGAATACCTTCATTTATTCAGAGTCCCAGCTATATTGAGCGCAACTTCTTTTTTGTATTGTCTATATATATATATATATATATATATATATATATATATATATATACAAACACACACACATATACAATCGTATGCAAAAGTTTTGGCACCCAAGACAATTTCCATGATTTTCATTTATAAATAATTGGTTGTTTGGATCAGCAATGTAATTTTGATCTATCAAATAACTGAAGGACACAGTAATATTTTAGTAGTGAAATGAGATTTATTGGATTAAAAGAAAATGTGCAATATGCATCCAAACGAAATTATACAGATGCATAAATTTGGGCACCCCAACAGAAATATTGCATCAATATTTAGTAGAGCCTCCTTTAGCAGAAATAACAGCCTCTAGATGCTTCCAAAAGCCTGTAATGAGTGTCTGGATTCTGGATGAAGGTATTTTGGACCATTCCTCCTTGCAAAACATCTCCAGTTCAGTTAGGTTTGATGGTTGCCGAGCATGGACAGCCCGCTTCAAATCACCCCACAGATTTTCAATGATATTTAGGTCTGGGGACTGGGATGGCCATTCCAGAACATTGTACTTGTTCCTCTACATAAATGCCAGAGTAGATTTTGAGCAGTGTTTTGGGTCGTTGTCTTGTTGAAATATCCAGTCCCGGCGTAACTTCAACTTTGTGACTGATTCCTCAACAATATTCTTAAGTATCTGCTGATATTGAGTGGAATCCATGCGACCCTCAACTTTAACAAGATTCCCAGTACCGGCACTGGCCAGACAGCCCCACAGCATGATGGAACATCCACCAAACTTTACTGTGGGTAGCAAGTGTTTGTCTTGGAACGCTGTGTTCTTTTGTCGTCATGCATAATGCCCCTTGTTATGACCAAATAACTCAATCTTTGTTTTATCAATCCACAGCACCTTCTTCCAAAATGAAGCTGGCTTGTCCAAATGTGCGTTTACACCTCAAGCGACTCTGTTTGTGGCGTGTGTGCAGAAAAAGGCTTCTTCCATATCACACTCCTTATCCTTGTGCAAAGTGCGCTGAATTGTTGAACGATGCACAGTGACACCATCTGCAGCAAGATGATATTGTAGGTCTTTGGAGGTGGTCTGTGGGCTGTTTTTGATCGTTCTCACCATCCTTTGCCTCCGATATTTTACTTAACAAGAACTGTGCCTGTGGTCTTCCATTTCCTCACTTTGTTCCTCACAGTGGACACTGACAGCTTAAATCTCTGCAACAGCTTTTTGTAGCCTTCCCCTAAACCATAATGTTGAACAATCTTTGTTTTCAGGTCATTTGAGAGTTGTTTTGAGCCCCCCATGTTGCCACTCTTCAGAGGAGAGTCAAAGAGAACAACAACTTGCAATTGGCCACCTTAAATATCTTTTCTCATGATTGAATGCACCTGTCTATGAAGTTCAAGGCTTAATGGGCTCACCAAACCAATTGTGTGTTCCAATTAATCAGTGCTAGGTAGTTCAAATCAACAAAATGACAAGGATGCCCCAATTTATGCACCTGTCTAATTTAGTTTTAATGCATATTGCAAATGTTCTGTTAATCCAATAAACCTAATTTCACTACTGAAATATTACTGTGTCCTTCAGCTATTTGATAGATCAAAATTAAATTGCTGATCCAAACACCCAATTATATATAAATGAAAATCATGGAAATTGTCAGGGGTGCCTAAACTTTTGCATACGACTGTATATACACACACACACATATACACACACACACATATATATATATATATATATATATATATATATCTATATATATATACACACATATGTATAGAACTATAGAATAGTCTTTGTCTAAGAAAAGCTAGTATATGCACGCCTATCCCATTTCCTTACATTAAACTCCCTCCTCGACCCACTGCAATCTGGATTTCGTCCCCATCACTCCACAGAGACAGCAATCGTTAAAGGGACATGCCACCCATATTTTTTCTTTTATGATTTAGAAAGAGAGGGCAATTTTAAACATCTTTCTAATTTACTTATATTATCTAATTTGTTTTATTCTCTTGATATTCTTTGATGAAAAGCATATCTAGATATGCTCACTAGCTGCTGATTGGTTGCTGCACATAGAAGCCTCGTGTGATTGGCTCACCATGTGCATTGCTTTTTCTTCAACTAAAAAAATTGAAAAAATGAAGCAAAATAAATAATGGAAGTAAATTGTAATGTTGTTTAAATTTCTATTCTCTATCTGAATCATGAAAGAAAGATTTTGGGTTTAGTGGCCCTTTAAGGTTACCAATGACCTACTTACAGCAAAATCAAAAGGCCATTTCTCTCTGCTTATCCTCCTTGATCTATTCGCAGCGTTTGATACTATTGGCCACCCTCTTTTGCTCCAAACCCTCCAATCCTTCAGCATTTGTGACACAGCCCTCTCGTGGTTCTCTTCCTACCTGTCAAACCGTACCTTTAGTGTAGCCTACTCTGGGGCCTCCTCTGCCCAGTCACCACTTTCTGTTGGGGTACCGCAAGGCTCTGTCCCCTTCTCTTCTCAATCTACACGTCATCATTAGGTTTCCTAATAAAGTTCCACGGGTTCCAATATCCTTAGTATGCCAACGACACCCAAATCTACTTCTCTACACCAGACCTATCTCCTTCCTTGCTAACCTGTGTCACTAACTGTCTTTCTCACATCTCTTCCTGGATGTCCTCTCACTACCTCAAGCTAAATCTCTCCAAAACTGAGCTCCTTATTTCACCCCCTTCTTCCAAAATGTCCACCTCCACCCCCAATCTCTCTATAACTGTCGACAACTCCGTCATTACTCCTTCCCCGCATGCCCGATGTCTCGGAGTCACATTTGACTCAGATCTTTCTTTCACTCCTCACATTCAGTCTTTGGCTAAAGCCTGCCGCTTCCACCTTTAAAAACCTCTTGAAAATTAGACATTTCCTTACACAAGACACAACTAAGATTTTAATCCACTCTCTCATCCTCTCCCACCTCAATTACTTCAACTCTGTCCTCTCTGGTCTCCCCAGCTGCCGCATAGCTCCTTTACAATCCATAATGAATGCCTCTGCCAGGCTCATCTTCCTTACACGTCACTCTTCATCTGCTGCACCTCTCTGCCAATCCCTTCACTGGCTTCCTCTTGCCTCCAGGATTAAACACAAAATTCTCACTCTAACATACAAAGCCCTCAACTGCACTGCTCCCCCCCTATATCTCAGACCTTGTCTCCAGATACGCTCTCTCCTGTCCCCTTCGCTCTGCTTATGACCTCCTACTCTCCTCCTCCTCTTGTTACCTCCCCACACTCCCGCTTACAGGCCTTCTCCAGACTCGCTCCCATCTTATGGAACTCTCTGCCTCGCTCTACAAGACTCTCCCCTAGTTTTGAAAACTTCAAGCGCTCCCTAAAGACTCTACTGTTCAGGGATGCATACAACCTACACTAACCTTTTTTTTATACCAGTTCCTCTCCTCCATTGCTATTCCCTTTAACCCCCTTAGCGTGTAAGCCTAAGCGCCCAGCTGTTTGCAGATCACCTTCTTAGAGCTGACTACAACAGTGTGACTCTCTGCAGGGCCCTCTACCCGTCTGATCCCTATAAATGTTTCCTTGTATTCTGCCTATATTTATAGCACTGCGGAATCTGTTAGCGCTCTACAAATAACACAAAATTGAAAAACATACATGTATTACACGAAAAGACCCAAATATGAGGATCTAACCCCCAAGGGTTCCACCTAGGGAAAACATTTCCATTCTACTAACTTATAACTGAAGACGGTGCTTAACCAATCAAACAGTAATATGGGTATAACACCAGAGCAGAAACTAGCTCTAAAAAGTGTACTGAACCCCCAAGCCAGTCTGCTCCATTACAGAACTAATACTGTAGCAAATTAAACTTCTTACACAGACTAAAGGATGTGTTATAAATCACTGGACAAGAGAGATGCAAACACATGAAAAGTACATCTATGTACAAATGTAAATAGGATATAGTAGGATTACAAGTGAATATATAACATTTCAAAGTTATAAAACTTTTCCCCAAAAATACAGTGAATATATTAGGAATCCACCGCTGAACTACCACATAAGGCAGTAGTGTTTAATTGAACAATAACGCCCCTGCACATACTGTCCATGTAGGGGTTGACAATTTAATATCAGACTTAGGAGCCAACAAGAATATTTGGTTGCCAGAGATCTTAAGAGCCAGCAAAGGGTATGTTTGCAGACGTTTACATTTAGTTTGTTGCACACTACATTATATTATTTGAAATCCAAAAAAGTATGGAACAGCGCTTAACCAGCACAAATAATCATTCAGAGGAAGGATAAAGTTTTAGTTTACTTAGATGATAACTCTAAAATAAATATTGTTATAATTCACATAAATGTTGTATAAAATCAAAATGTATTGCCACATAATAAAATTGACATATGCCTAAAAAAAATCACACTGCTGTTCAGCTAAAACTTATTATTAAAGTGACCGGTAACTATTTATGAACTACTATATACAAGGATATATCTGTTTTTATATTCACATAAAATGAATGATCACAATAGATAAAATCTCTCTTCAGCAATATAATCTCTCTTCTTAAAGAAGAGAGATTATATTGCTGAATACATTTGGGAAGAGAGATTTTATCTATTGTGATCATTCATTTTATGTGAATATAAAAACAGATATATCCTTGTATATAGTAGTTCATAAATAGTGACCGGTCACTTTAATAATAAGTTTTAGCTGAACAGCAGTGTGATTTTTTTTATGCATATGTCAATTTTATTATGTGGCAATACATTTAAATTTTATACAACATTTATGAGAATAATAACAATATTTATTTTAGAGTTATCATCGAAATAAACTACAACTCTATCCTTCCTCTGATTATTTTTGCTGGTTAAGCGCTGTTCCATACTTTTTCATTTTTGGATTGCCATTTATTTACAGCCAGCAGGGAGAGCTGTACATTTGAAATAGCTTAAATTATCATTGTGATTGCACTATATCCCTTTGTGTGCTATTATATTATTTGAAGCCACAGTTCCCCAGATGCAAAGCCCTACCTAAAACTGCATATAATGAATTTTGGTGTCTTTGTGTCGAGTTTTGATATATTGCACTGGGGCTTTGAATTTGTCTCACATTTTTAAGATCTATTTAACCTTTACCATTATTCTGTAAGTAAAGAAGAATAATACATTTCAGAAATCCTGGTTAAACTGACCCTTCAGAGAAAGAGATGGAGATTATAATATAACATTCTCTGAAGGGTCAGTTACACAGTAGCAAAGATTTTATATGAAGAGCTAGTATAAAGTAAAGGTAAAAGGAAAACAATCTGTTACAACTTGACTAGATGGTAAGCAGAAGTCCCACTTGTACTGATATGTCTATAAATTGCAAACAGCATATTTTGACTTATAAAAGTTTGGCATTAGATGATTCTCAGATAGAACTAAATCAGGTTTTGCCATCTAGTTCTCCCCAAGTGTCACAACCAGTAACTCCTGCACAAGCGACGCTGAGTACTTCTAGTGCGCCTAATTCTTTCACCTTGCAAGATATGGCTTCAGTTATGAATACTACCCTCATAGAGGTTTTATCTAAGCTGCCTGGTTTGCAAGGGAAGCGCAGTAGCTCTGGGTTAAGAACAAATGCTGAGCCTTCTGACACTTTAGTTGCCGTATCCGATATTCCCTCACAATGTTCTGAGGTAGGGATGAGGGATTTGCTGTCTGAGGGAGAGATTTCTGATTTAGGAAAGAAGTTCTCTCAGACAGATTCAGATATGACGACATTTAAATTTAAGCTAGAGCACCTCCGCTTATTGCTCATGGAGGTTTTAGCTACTCTGGATGATTGTGACCCTATTGTAGTTCTAGAGAAATTGTGTAAAATGGACAAATATTTAGAGGTTCCTGTTTACACTGATGTGTTTCCGGTCCCTAAGAGGATTTCGGACATTGTCACTAAGGAGTGGAATAAACTAGGTATTCCGTTCTCTCCCCCTCCTGTTTTTAAGAAAATGTCTCCCATTTCTGACACCATAAAGGACTCATGGCAGACGGTCCCTAAGGTGGAGGGAGCTATTTCTACCCTGGCTAAGCGTACAACTATACCTATTGAAGACAGTTGTGCTTTCATTGATCCTATGGATAAGAAATTAGAGGGTCTCCGAAAGAAAATTTTTGTTCATCAAGGTTTTCTTCTTCAACCTATAGCATGCATTGTTCCTGTAACCACTGCAGCTGCCTTTTGGTTTGAGGCTCTAGAAGAGGCTCTTCAGATGGAGACCCCCACTAGATGATATTTTGGACAGAATTAAGGCTGTTAAGTTGGCTAATTCTTTTATTACAGACGCCGCTTTTCATCTTGCTAAATTAGCGGCTAAGAATTCAGGTTTTGCCATTTTAGCGCGTAGAGCATTATGGCTTAAGTCCTGGTCAGCTGATGTGTCATCTAAATCTAAGCTTTTGTCCATCCCTTTCAAAGGTAAGACCCTATTCGGGCCTGCATTGAAAGAGATCATTTCAGACATTACTGGAGGGAAGGGTCATACCCTCCCTCAGGATAAGTCAAATAAGACAAGGACTAAACAAAATAATTTTCGTTCCTTTCGAAACGTCAAGAGTGGTCCCTCTACCTCTTCCCCTGCTGCAAAGCAAGAGGGGAACTTTGCTCAATCCAAGCCAACCTGGAGACCTAATCAGGCTTGGAACAAGGGTAAACAGGCCAAAAAGCCTGCTGCTGCCACTAAGTCAGCATGAAGGGGTAGCCCCCGATCCGGGACCGGATCTAGTAGGGGGCAGACTCTCTCTCTTTGCTCAGGCCTGGGCAAGAGATGTTCAGGATTCCTGGGCAGTAGAAATTGTAACCCAGGGATACCTTCTAGATTTCAAGGATTCCCCTCCAAGGGGGAGGTTCCATCTTTCTCAATTGTCTGTAAACCCGACAAAAAGAGAGGCGTTCTTACGCTGTGTAGAAGACCTTTTTACCATGGGAGTGATCTGCTCAGTTCCAAAAGCAGAACAGGGGCAGGGGTTCTACTCCAATCTGTTTATAGTTCCCAAAAAGGAGGGAAGCTTCAGACCAATTCTGGATCTCAAGATCCTAAACCAATTCCTAAGAGTTTCATCTTTACAAGATGGAGACCATTCAGACTATCTTACCATTGTTCCAGGAGGGTCAATATATGACCACCGTGGGATGTGTATTTGCACATTGCTATCCACAAAGATCATCACCAGTTCCTCAGGTTCGCCTTTCTGGACAAGCATTATCAGTTTGTGGCTCTTCCTTTCGGGTTGGACACGGCGCCGCAAATCTTCACAAAGGTGCTAGGGTCCCTTCTGGCGGTTCTAAGGCCACGGGGCATAGCAGTGGCGCCTTATCTAGACGACATTCTAATTCGTCCTTCCAACTAGCCAAGTCTCACACAGACTTAGTGTTGGCCTTTCTAAGGTCTCACGGGTGGAAAGTGAACGTAAAAAAGAGTTCTCTTTCCCCCCTCACAAGAGTTTCATTTCTAGGGACTCTGATAGACTCGGTAGACATGAAAATATTTCTGACGGAGGTCAGGAAATCAAAGATTTTGTCCAGCTGCCGAGCCTTTCATTCCATTCCTCGGCCGTCAGTGGCTCAGTGTATGGAGGTAATCGGACTAATGGTAGCGGCAATGGACATAGTTCAGTTTGCTCGCTTGCATCTCAGACCACTGCAACTATGCATGCTTAATCAGTGGAATGGGGATTATGTGGATTTATCTCCTCAGATAAATCTGTATCAAGAGACCAGAGACTCTCTTCTTTGGTGGTTGTCACAGGATCATCTGTCTGGAATTGCCTGACAGCTCAGGGTTTGTGGACTCGGGAGGAGGATCTCCTACCGATAAATATTCTGGAATTAAGAGCGATATTCAATGCTCTCCAGGCATGGCCTCAGCTGGCTTCGGCCAGATTCATCAGGTTTCAGTCGGACAATATCACGACTGTGGCTTATAGCAATCATCAGGGCGGAACAAAGAGTTCCTTAGCGATGATAGAGGTCTCAAGGATAATCCAATGGGCAGAGGCTCACTCTTGCCATCTGTCAACGATCTATATCCCAGGTGTAGAGAACTGGGAGGCAGATTTTCTAAGTCATCAGACTTTTCATCCGGGGGAGTGGGAACTCCATCCGGAGGTGTTTGCTCAGCTGGTTCGGCTATGGGGCACACCAGAGTTGGATCTGATGGCGTCTCGTCAGAATGCCAAACTTCCTCGTTACGGCTCCAGGTCAAGGGATCCTCAGGTTGTACTGATAGATGCTCTAGCAGTACCCTGATTGTTCAACCTGGCTTATGTGTTTCCACCTTTCCCTCTCCTTCCACGTCTGATTGCCAGAATCAAACAGGAGAGAGCATCTGTGATTTTGATAGCGCCTGCGTGGCCACGCAGGACTTGGTATGCAGACCTGGTGGACATGTCATCCCTTCCACCATGGTCTCTGCCATTGAGACAGGACCTTCTGATTCAAGGTCCATTCAAGCATTCAAATCTAATTTCTCTGCAACTGACTACTTGGAGATTGAACACTTGATTCTATCAAAGCGGGGTTTCTCTGAGTCAGTCATAAATATCTTGATTCAGGCTCGAAAGCCTGTTACCAGGAAAATTTATCATAAGATATGGCATAAATATCTTTTTTGGTGCGAATCCAAAGGCTTCTCCTGGAGTAAAATCAGGATTCCTAGGATTTTGTCTTTTCTCCAAGAGGGATTGGAGAAAGGATTATAAGCTAGTTCCCTAAAGGGACAGATATCTGCTCTGTCTATTTTGTTGCACAAGCGTCTGGCAGATGTTCCAGACATTCAGGCTTTTTGTCAGGCTTTAGTTAGAATTAAGCCTGTGTTTAAACCTTTTGCTCCGCCATGGAGTCTAAATTTAGTTTTTAGAGTTCTTCAGGGGGTTCCGTTTGAACCCATGCATTCCATAGATATTAAGCTTTTATCTTGGAAGGTTTTGTTCCTAGTTGCTATCTCTTCAGCTAAAAGAGTTTCTGAACTATCTGCATTACAATGTGACTCTCCTTATCTTGTGTTCCATGCTTATAAGGTGGTCTTGCGTACCAAGCCTGGGTTCCTACCTAAGGTTGTTACTAACAGGAATATCAATCAAGAAATTGTTGTTCCTTCTCTGTGTCCTAATCCTTCTTGTAAGAAGGAACGTCTGTTGCACAACTTGGACGTGGTTCGTGCTTTGACATTTTATTTGCAGGCAACCAAAGATTTTCGTCAAACATCTTCTTTGTTTGTTGTCTATTCTGGAAAGCGTAGGGGTCAAAAGGCTACGGCGACTTCTCTTTCCTTTTGGCTGAAAAGCATCATCCGTTTGACTTATGAGACTGCTGGACAGCAGCCTCCTGAAAGGATTACAGCTCATTCTACTAGAGCGGTAGCTTCCACATGGGCTTTTAAAAATGATGCTTCTGTTGAACAGATTTGTAAGGCTGCGACTTGGTTGTCGCTCATGCCTTTTCAAAATTTTATAAATTTGATACTTTTGCTTCTTCGGAGGCTATTTTTGGGAGAAAAGTTTTGCAAGCAGTGGTGCCTTCCGTTTAGGTTCCTGTCTTGTCCCTCCCTTCATCCGTGTCCTAAAGCTTTGGTATTGGTTTCCCACAAGTTAGGATGAATCCATGGACTCTGTACATCATGCAAAAGAAAAAAAAATTATGCTTACCTGATAAATTTCTTTCTTTTGCGATGTACCGAGTCCACGGCCTGCTCTGTCTACTCAAGACAGATAGTATTTTTTTTTATGTAAACTTCAGTCACCTCTGCACATTATAGTTTCTCCTTTTCTTCCTTGGCCTTCGGTTGAATGACTGGGGGGTGGAGTTAAGGGGGGAGCTATATAGACAGCTCTGCTGTGGTGCTCTCTTTGCTACTTCCTGTCAGGAAGGACAATATCCCACAAGTTAGGATGAATCCGTGGACTCGGTACATCGCAAAAGAAAGAAATTTATCAGGTAAGCATAAATTTTGGTTTTAAAATATCTAGCTCCTGCCTTGAGAATCTGATATATAAGCCTATATAAAGGTATACACAATTGAGTTCAACTATAATTCAAGAGAAATATGAGGAGCCGCTGCTATACATAATAGCTGAAAGTCAACTATTGATATTGGCATGAACGTAGTAGAAATAGTAAACATAATATAGGTTGATGTTTAATTGGATATTGCAATATAAGCTACTGTAGTAAAATAACCTAGTATGCAAATTCTATATCCATATATCTTCTTACAGCTGTAATAAGCACATATCTTAGAGTTAGCCAAACATATAATACCTACTTTAAGAGTTCTAATAGGTTTAGCAAGTTATAGTATATGGAGTTAGTAATACACCCAGATGTAATCTAGGGCAGGATAATATTGTTAGAACTTGTATAGCCCTATAATAAATCTAAACACTTCTGCTTCTCAGTGGATAAGGCATTATGTGTGTATAGGCTGAATAGAGATGGGTTTTGTCTTAATATAACGGCATTGCAGCTAGGAACTTGGTAATGTTGTATAATAAGATTAACATCGTACTTCCAGACACCTGAGAAACATTAACTTGTGGAGTACTAAATAAATATATCTTATGAGATAATAAGGTAGCATTGGGCTATAGTGAAGTGATGATCACAACAAATCTATTCATATCTAGGAATGGGGATAAAAAGGACATTAAAAACAAAACATTGCGGGGTTCTCATAATCGGATATGATACTAAAATATTAGGGAGCCTTTGTTATAAGGGCAGAACGTTTTTTCTAAATTCTGGAACATTCACATATTAGGGTCGACTTACCAGCGCTGGAATAAAGATCTCATAAACTTAATGTAGGCGTGTATAAAGAGAAGTCATAGATACCTATCTGTATAATGGATAGTCATCTTAAACACATATGGGTAGGTTAGATTGATTAGTAGTGTTGAACTAGAGCTGAGATTAACATGTACAACAGGGAAGAATAACGGTAAAGTTCTTGAAACATGATAGAACACAGTTCCCCAGTCGACAGACTATTTAGTCTTCATCTAGAGATCTGCTATGTTCACTGCTAGCACCAAAGCTTTGCACACTGAGTTTGGGTTTCCACCAGAAAAGATAATGTAACAATACAGAGTGGGGATCAGGGCTTATAGGTACTCTATCTCCCTGCTGGGAACATGATGCGATTACCCCACCCACTCCTATTTTCACAAAGGACATGTAGAGCAACATAACACCCAGATGAGTTGTGAAATCAGAGTGCTGTTGGGTTAAGTCCTTTTGGGTTCCAAGGAGTGCAGGTCTGAGGTCTTTAACAATCCATTCTGTGGAGGCATGGGTATAGAAGGCTAGCTGTATCGACCCGTGTTGCGATCTCGTTACTAGGTCCCATACATAATCTGTCTCCTGTCCAATATATGAACTCCAAGTAGCGTTCACCGGTACTATATCAGGCTTATAGAGTTTTGCTACTCATTGCAGCATCTCAGTATCCGTTGTGTCCATATTGTGATTGGACTTGCAGCCTTATGCCATATCCTGATCTCTCTGGAACTGTCCCATGCTAATTCCCACTTAAATGCAAGTACATAGTTTGAGGTGGGGTTTATGTGGTCGGAGGCCTATCAGCATCACCCCCGACAAGCAAGTCACCAGTGTTGTTAGCATGTGGGACATCAACAAGAATTGAGGCAGTGGGAGAGCCAATCGCTACTCGCAGTTCGTCCACTAAGGCCTCTTGGCGATAGTCAGGACAAGCACATAATGTATTCAGAACATAAGTAGTTGAATCCATGATGAATAATTTGAGTGACAGATGCTAGGTAGGTTTTAGTATTGGATATAGGTATCAGCAAACCAAGAACTGCTCAACCCTGATAGACAGTGAGGGTTGCAGAGCTCTCAAAAAGAGGCCGCCGCCTAAGGTCTCTGTGGTCCGGTTCAGGTCCCAGATCGGGAAAGCATGATGAATATGATAAAGTATGAACCAGCATATCAAATAGAAGCTGAATGTTGTGTTGCTATGCAAGGATGTTATCTTACGGCTAGATTTAGAGTTCTGCGGCCAAAGGGGTGCGTTAGCTACGCGTGCTTTTTTTCCCCCGCACCTTTTAAATACCGCTGGTATTTAGAGTTCACAGAAGGGCTGCGTTAGGCTCCAAAAAAGGGAGCGTAGAGCATATTTAACGCCACTGCAACTCTCGATACCAGAGGTGCTTACGGACGCGGCCAGCTTAAAAAACGTGCTTGTGCACGATTCCCCCATAGAAAACAATGGGGCTGTTTGAGCTGAAAAAAAACTTAACATCTGCAAAAAAGCAGCGTTCAGCTCCTAACACAGCCCCATTGTTTCCTATGGGGAAACACTTCCTAAGTCTGCACCTAACACCCTAACATGTACCCCGAGTCTAAACACCCCTAACCTTACACTTATTAACCCCTAATCTGCCGCTCCCGCTATCGCTGACCCCTGCATTTTATTATTAACCCCTAATCTGCCGCTCCGTACACTGCCGCAACCTACGTTATCCCTATGTACCCCTAATCTGCTGCCCCTAACACCGCCGACCCCTATATTATATTTATTAACCCATAATCTGCCCCCCACAACGTCGCCGCCAGCTACCTACAATAATTAACCCCTAATCTGCCGACCGGATCTCGCCGCTACTCTAATAAATGTATTAACCCCTAAAGCTAAATCTAACCCTAACACTAACACCCCCCTAAGTTAAATATAATTTAAATCTAACAAAATAAATTAACTCTTATTAAATAAATTATTCCTATTTAAAACTAAATACTTACCTGTAAAATAAACCCTAATATAGCTACAATATAAATAATAATTATATTGTAGCTATTTTAGCATTTATATTTATTTTACAGGCAACTTTGTATTTATTTTAACCAGGTACAATAGCTATTAAATAGTTATTAACTATTTAATAGCTAAAATAGTTAAAATAATTACAAAATTACCTGTAAAATAAATCCTAACCTAAATTACAATTAAACCTAACACTACACTATCAATAAATTAATTAAATACAATACCTACAAATAACTACAATTAAATAAACTAACTAAAGTAAAAAAAATAAAAAAGAACTAAGTTACAAAAAATAAAAAAATATTTACAAAGATTAGAAAAATATTACAACAATTTTAAACTAATTACACCTACTCTAAGCCCCCTAATAAAATAACAAAGACCCCCAAAATAAAAAAATGCCCTACCCTATTCTAAATTAAAAAGTTCAAAGCTCTTTTACCTTACCAGTCCTGAAAAGGGCCATTAGCGGGGCATGCCCCAAATAATTCAGCTTTTTTGCCTGTAAAAAAAAACATACAATACCCCCCCAACATTACAACCCACATACCCCTAATCTAACCCAAACCCCCCTTAAATAAACCTAACACTAAGCCCCTGAAGATCTTCCTACCTTATCTTCACCATGCCAGGTTCACCGATCCGTCCTCCGAAGTCTTGATCCAAGCCTCCGAAGTCTTCATCCAAGCCCAAGCGGGGGCTGGCGATCCATAATCCGGCTGAAGTCTTCTATCAAGCGGTGGCTGAAGAGGTCCAGAAGAGGCTCCAAAGTCTTCATCCTATCCGGGAAGAAGAGGAGATCCGGACCGGCAACCATCTTGATCCAAGCGGCATCTTCTATCTTCATCCGATGACGAACGGTTCCATCTTGAAGACCTCCAGTGCAGATCCATCTTCTTCTTCCGACGTCCAACTGAAGAATGAAGGTTCCTTTAAGGGACGTCATCCAAAATGGCGTCCCTCGAATTCCGATTGGCTGATAGGATTCTATCAGCCAATCGGAATTAAGGTAGGAAAATTCTGATTGGCTGATGGAATCAGCCAATCAGATTCAAGTTCAATCCGATTGGCTGATTGGATCAGCCAATCAGATTGAGCTTGCATTCTATTGGCTGATCGGAACAGCCAATAGAATGCGAGCTCAATCTGATTGGCTGATCCATTCAGCCAATCGGATTGAACTTGAATCTGATTGGCTGATTCCATCAGCCAATCAGAATTTTCCTACCTTAATTCCGATTGGCTGATAGAATCGTATCAGCCAATCGGAATTCGAGGGACGCCATCTTGGATGACGTCCCTTAAAGGAACCTTCATTCTTCAGTTGGACGTCAGAAGAAGAAGATGGATCCGCGCTGGAGGTCTTCAAGATGGAGCCGTTCGTCATCGGATGAAGATAGAAGATGCCGCTTGGATCAAGATGGTTGCCGGTCCGGATCTCCTCTTCTTCCCGGATAGAATGAAGACTTTGGAGCCTCTTCTGGACCTCTTCAGCCGCCGCTTGATAGATGATTTCAGCCGGATTATGGATCGCCAGCCCCCGCTTGGGCTTGGATGAAGACTTCGGAGGCTCGGATCAAGACTTCGGAGGCTCGGATCAAGACTTCTGAGGACGGATCGGTGAACCTTGCATGGTGAAGATAAGGTAGGAAGATCTTCAGGGGCTTAGTGTTAGGTTTATTTAAGGGGGGTTTGGGTTAGATTAGGGGTATGTGGGTGGTGGGTTGTAATGTTGGGGGGGGGTATTGTATGTTTTTTTTTACAGGCAAAAGAGCTGAATTATTTGTGGCATGCCCCGCAAATGGCCCTTTTCAGGGCTGGTAAGGTAAAAGAGCTTTGAACTTTTTTAATTTAGAATAGGGTAGGGCATTTTTTTATTTTGGGGGTCTTTGTTATTTTATTAGGGGGCTTAGAGTAGGTGTAATTAGTTTAAATTTGTTGTAATATTTTTCTAATGTTTGTAAATATTTTTTTATTTTTTGTAACTTAGTTCTTTTTTATTTTTTGTACTTTAGTTAGTTTATTTAATTGTATTTATTTGTAGGAATTGTATTTAATTTATTTATTGATAGTGTAGTGTTAGGTTTAATTGTAGATAATTGTAGGTAGTTTATTTAATTTATTTATTGATAGTGTAGTGTTAGGTTTAATTGTAAGTTAGGTTAGGATTTATTTTACAGGTAATTTTGTAATTATTTTAACTAGGTAACTATTAAATAGTTCTTAACTATTTAATAGCTATTGTACCTGGTTAAAATAAATACAAAGTTGCCTGTAAAATAAATATTAATCCTAAAATAGCTACAATATAATTATAATTTATATTGTAGCTATATTAGGGTTTATTTTACAGGTAAGTATTTAGCTTTAAATAGGAATAATTTATTTAATAAGAGTTAATTTATTTCGTTAGATTTAAATTATATTTAACTTAGGGGGGGTGTTAGTGTTAGGGTTAGACTTAGCTTTAGGGGTTAATACATTTATTATAGTAGCGGTGTGGTCCGGTCGGCAGATTAGGGGTTAATAATTGTAGGTAGGTGGAGGCGACGTTGGGGGCGGCAGATTAGGGGTTAATAAATATAATATAGGGGTCGGCTGTGTTAGGGGCAGCAGATTAGTGGTACATAGGGATAACGTAGCTGGCGGCGGTGTACGGAGCGGCAGATTAGGGGTTAAAAAAATTTAATAGAGTGGCGGCGATGTGAGGGGACCTCGGTTTAGGGGTACATAGGTAGTTTATGGGTGTTAGTGTACTTTAGAGCACAGTAGTTAAGAGCTTTATAAACCGGCGTTAGCCCAGAAAGCTCTTAACTACTGACTTTTTTCTGCGGCTGGAGTCTTGTCGTTGGATTTCTAACGCTCACTTAAGCCACGACTCTAAATACCGGCGTTAGAAAGATCCCATTGAAAAGATAGGATACGCAAATGGCGTAGGCTGCAAAGTGAGCGTTAGACCCTTTCCTGACTGACTCCAAATACCAGCGGGCGGTAAAAACCAGCGTTAGGAGCCTCTAACGCTGGTTTTGACGGCTTCCGCCAAACTCTAAATCTAGGCCTTAGTTAGGAGATAATCAGCGGATTATATTATTTTTTTATCCAAGCTACTGAAGTTGCGAACAAGCGTGGCCGCTGCCCGAACACACCCCCATATGGCAGCATTTTATAAATAGTTGAATTTATTGATAATTATATTTTTTGTACACCAGAAATATTTTGAATTAAACTATAAAATACAGTTAAAATTATATATCCAGTTATGATTATTGTGTTGTTGTTTATTATGTATTGAAGCGCCAACATATTACACATTATAAGGGAACATAACACCATGAGGGATCATACATTAATCTTACATAAAAGTTATATTTTAAGTTTGGTCCCCTTTAACGTCCTCACTTCTTCAAGTGAGTGCCTATGGGTATTCTTTATCTCCTTTTTCCTTTTTTTGATGTAATTTCATCATAGCCGGACACCCCCATCACTCTCTCTCTTGAGTTTTGATAAGTGTATGGGAAAACTATTGAGATAATATATTATATGTAGTCCAGCATCTTTTCTTTTTGGCTGCACATTTATGCTTCTTGTCATTGGCTCACATGTGATTAGCTAGCTCCCAGTAGTGCATTGCTGCTCTAGGGTTGACTTTAAATCCTTTGCAGGGAATAAATACATACATACACAACATACACAAGCAACAGAGCAATAAAATAATGTACTTAAATACTAGAGCATTTTCTTTTAGCACTTTTTTGTCACTTTGTATTGCAGGGAAACGGGACAAAATAAATACTGTGTACAATTATGTTGAATATAAGTTTGAATGTAATGTCTCTTGAAATAAAAATCTATATTTCTCCAACATAGGTGTGTCCGGTCCACGGCGTCATCCTTACTTGTGGGATATTCTCTTCCCCAACAGGAAATGGCAAAGAGCCCAGCAAAGCTGGTCACATGATCCCTCCTAGGCTCCGCCTACCCCAGTCATTCTCTTTGCCGTTGTACAGGCAACATCTCCACGGAGATGGCTTAGAGTTTTTTAGTGTTTAACTGTAGTTTTTATTATTCAATCAAGAGTTTGTTATTTTAAAATAGTGCTGGTATGTACTATTTACTCAGAAACAGAAAAGAGATGAAGATTTCTGTTTGTATGAGGAAAATGATTTTAGCAACCGTTACTAAAATCCATGGCTGTTCCACACAGGACTGTTGAGAGGAATTAACTTCAGTTGGGGGAACAGTGAGCAGTCTCTTGCTGCTTGAGGTATGACACATTCTAACAAGACGATGTAATGCTGGAAGCTGTCATTTTCCCTATGGGATCCGGTAAGCCATGTTTATTAAGATTGTAAATAAGGGCTTCACAAGGGCTTATTAAGACTGTAGACTTTTTCTGGGCTAAATCGATTCATTATTTACACATATTTAGAATTGAGGAATCATTTAATCTGGGTATTTTGATAAGTTTATATCGGCAGGCACTTTTTTAGACACCTTTCTCTTTAGGGGCTTTCCCAAATCATAGGCAGAGCCTCATTTTCGCGCCGGTGTTGCGCACTTGTTTTTGAGAGGCATGACATGCAGTCGCATGTGTGAGGAGCTCTGATACATAGAAAAGACTTTCTGAAGGCGCCATTTGGTATCGTATTCCCCTTTGGGCTTGGTTGGGTCTCAGCAAAGCAGACACCAGGGACTGTAAAGGGGTTAAAGTTAAAAACGGCTCCGGTTCCGTTATTTTAAGGGTTAAAGCTTCCAAATTTGGGGTGCAATACTTTTAAGGCTTTAAGACACTGTGGTGAAATTTTGGTGAATTTTGAACAATTCCTTCATATTTTTTCGCAATTGCAGTAATAAAGTGTGTTCAGTTTAAAATTTAAAGTGACAGTAACGGTTTTATTTTAAAACGTTTTTTTGTACTTTGTTATCAAGTTTATGCCTGTTTAACATGTCTGAACTACCAGATAGACTGTGTTCTGAATGTGGGGAAGCCAGAGTTCCTTCTCATTTAAATAAATGTGATTTATGTGACAATGACAATGATGCCCAAGATGATTCCTCAAGTGAGGGGAGTAAGCATGGTACTGCATCATTCCCTCCTTCGTCTACACGAGTCTTGCCCACTCAGGAGGCCCCTAGTACATCTAGCGCGCCAATACTCCTTACTATGCAACAATTAACGGCTGTAATGGATAATTCTGTCAAAAACATTTTAGCCAAAATGCACACTTATCAGCGTAAGCGCGACTGCTCTGTTTTAGATACTGAAGAGCATGACGACGCTGATAATAATGGTTCTGAAGGGCCCCTAAACCAGTCTGATGGGGCCAGGGAGGTTTTGTCTGAGGGAGAAATTACTGATTCAGGGAACATTTCTCAACAAGCTGAACCTGATGTGATTACGTTTAAATTTAAGTTGGAACATCTCCGCATTCTGCTTAAGGAGGTATTATCCACTCTGGATGATTGTGACAAGTTGGTCATCCCAGAGAAACTATGTAAAATGGACAAGTTCCTAGAGGTCCCGGGGCTCCCAGAAGCTTTTCCTATACCCAAGCGGGTGGCGGACATTGTAAATAAAGAATGGGAAAGGCCCGGTATTCCTTTCGTCCCTCCCCCCATATTTAAAAAATTGTTTCCTATGGTCGACCCCAGAAAGGACTTATGGCAGACAGTCCCCAAGGTCGAGGGAGCGGTTTCCACTTTAAACAAACGCACCACTATACCCATAGAAGATAGTTGTGCTTTCAAAGATCCTATGGATAAAAAATTAGAAGGTTTACTTAAAAAGATGTTTGTCCAGCAGGGTTACCTTCTACAACCAATTTCATGCATTGTCCCTGTCGCTACAGCCGCGTGTTTCTGGTTCGATGAGCTGGTAAAGGCGGTCGATAGTGATTCTCCTCCTTATGAGGAGATTATGGACAGAATCAATGCTCTCAAATTGGCTAATTCTTTCACCCTAGACGCCACTTTGCAATTGGCTAGGTTAGCGGCTAAGAATTCTGGGTTTGCTATTGTGGCGCGCAGAGCGCTTTGGTTGAAATCTTGGTCAGCTGATGCGTCTTCCAAGAACAAGCTACTTAACATTCCTTTCAAGGGGAAAACGCTGTTTGGCCCTGACTTGAAAGAGATTATCTCTGATATCACTGGGGGTAAGGGCCATGCCCTTCCTCAGGATCGGCCTTTCAAGGCCAAAAATAAACCTAATTTTCGTCCCTTTCGTAGAAACGGACCAGCCCAAAGTGCTACGTCCTCTAAGCAAGAGGGTAATACTTCTCAAGCCAAGCCAGCTTGGAGACCAATGCAAGGCTGGAACAAGGGAAAGCAGGCCAAGAAACCTGCCACTGCTACCAAGACAGCATGAAATGTTGGCCCCCGATCCGGGACCGGATCTGGTGGGGGGCAGACTCTCTCTCTTCGCTCGGGCTTGGGCAAGAGATGTTCTGGATCCTTGGGCGCTAGAAATAGTCTCCCAAGGTTATCTTCTGGAATTCAAGGGGCTTCCCCCAAGGGGGAGGTTCCACAGGTCTCAGTTGTCTTCAGACCACATAAAAAGACAGGCATTCTTACGTTGTGTAGAAGACCTGTTAAAAATGGGAGTGATTCATCCTGTTCCATTAGGAGAACAAGGGATGGAGTTCTACTCCAATCTGTTCATAGTTCCCAAAAAAGAGGGAACGTTCAGACCAATCTTAGATCTCAAGATCTTAAACAAGTTTCTCAAGGTTCCATCGTTCAAAATGGAAACCATTCGAACAATTCTTCCTTCCATCCAGGAAGGTCAATTCATGACCACGGTGGATTTAAAGGATGCGTATCTACATATTCCTATCCACAAGGAACATCATCGGTTCCTAAGGTTCGCATTCCTGGACAAGCATTACCAGTTCGTGGCGCTTCCTTTCGGATTAGCCACTGCTCCAAGGATTTTCACAAAGGTACTAGGGTCCCTTCTAGCTGTGCTAAGACCAAGGGGCATTGCTGTAGTACCTTACTTGGACGACATTCTGATTCAAGCGTCGTCCCTTCCTCAAGCAAAGGCTCACACGGACATTGTCCTGGCCTTTCTCAGATCTCACGGATGGAAAGTGAACGTGGAAAAGAGTTCTCTATCTCCGTCAACAAGGGTTCCCTTCTTGGGGACAATAATAGACTCCTTAGAAATGAGGATTTTTCTGACAGAGGCCAGAAAAACAAAACTTCTAGACTCTTGTCGGATACTTCATTCCGTTCCTCTTCCTTCCATAGCGCAGTGCATGGAAGTGATAGGTTTGATGGTAGCGGCAATGGACATAGTTCCTTTTGCGCGCATTCATCTAAGACCATTACAACTGTGCATGCTCAGTCAGTGGAATGGGGACTATACAAACTTGTCTCCGAGGATACAAGTAAATCAGAGGACCAGAGACTCACTCCGTTGGTGGCTGTCCCTGGACAATCTGTCACAAGGGATGACCTTCCGCAGACCAGAGTGGGTCATTGTCACGACCGACGCCAGTCTGATGGGCTGGGGCGCGGTCTGGGGATCCCTGAAAGCTCAGGGTCTTTGGTCTCGGGAAGAATCTCTTCTACCGATAAATATTCTGGAACTGAGAGCGATATTCAATGCTCTCAAGGCTTGGCCTCAGCTAGCGAGGGCCAAGTTCATACGGTTTCAATCAGACAACATGACAACTGTTGCGTACATCAACCATCAGGGGGGAACAAGGAGTTCCCTGGCGATGGAAGAAGTGACCAAAATCATTCTATGGGCGGAGTCTCACTCCTGCCACCTGTCTGCTATCCACATCCCAGGAGTGGAAAATTGGGAAGCAGATTTTCTGAGTCGTCAGACATTGCATCCGGGGGAGTGGGAACTCCATCCGGAAATCTTTGCCCAAGTCACTCAACTGTGGGGCATTCCAGACATGGATCTGATGGCCTCTCGTCAGAACTTCAAAGTTCCTTGCTACGGGTCCAGATCCAGGGATCCCAAGGCGGCTCTAGTGGATGCACTAGTAGCACCTTGGACCTTCAAACTAGCTTATGTATTCCCGCCGTTTCCTCTCATCCCCAGGCTGGTAGCCAGGATCAATCAGGAAAGGGCGTCGGTGATCTTGATAGCTCCTGCGTGGCCACGCAGGACTTGGTATGCAGATCTGGTGAATATGTCATCGGCTCCACCATGGAAGCTACCTTTGAGACGAGACCTTCTTGTTCAAGGTCCGTTCGAACATCCGAATCTGGTCTCACTCCAGCTGACTGCTTGGAGATTGAACGCTTGATCTTATCGAAGTGAGGGTTCTCAGATTCTGTTATCGATACTCTTGTTCAGGCCAGAAAGCCTGTAACTAGAAAGATTTACCACAAAATTTGGAAAAAATATATCTGTTGGTGTGAATCTAAAGGATTCCCTTGGGACAAGGTTAAGATTCCTAAGATTCTATCCTTCCTTCAAGAAGGATTGGAAAAAGGATTATCTGCAAGTTCCCTGAAGGGACAGATTTCTGCCTTGTCTGTGTTACTTCACAAAAAGCTGGCAGCTGTGCCAGATGTTCAAGCCTTTGTTCAGGCTCTGGTTAGAATCAAGCCTGTTTACAAACCTTTGACTCCTCCTTGGAGTCTCAACTTAGTTCTTTCAGTTCTTCAGGGGGTTCCGTTTGAACCCTTACATTCCGTTGATATTAAGTTATTATCTTGGAAAGTTTTTGTTTTTGGTTGCAATTTCTTCTGCTAGAAGAGTTTCAGAATTATCTGCTCTGCAGTGTTCTCCTCCTTATCTGGTGTTCCATGCAGATAAGGTGGTTTTACGTACTAAACCTGGTTTTCTTCCAAAAGTTGTTTCTAACAAAAACATTAACCAGGAGATTATCGTACCTTCTCTGTGTCCGAAACCAGTTTCGAAGAAGGAACGTTTGTTGCACAATTTGGATGTTGTTCGCGCTCTAAAATTCTATTTAGATGCTACAAAGGATTTTAGACAAACATCTTCCTTGTTTGTTGTTTATTCCGGTAAAAGGAGAGGTCAAAAAGCAACTTCTACCTCTCTCTCTTTTTGGATTAAAAGCATCATCAGATTGGCTTACGAGACTGCCGGACGGCAGCCTCCCGAAAGAATCACAGCTCATTCCACTAGGGCTGTGGCTTCCACATGGGCCTTCAAGAACGAGGCTTCTGTTGATCAGTTATGTAGGGCAGCGACTTGGTCTTCACTGCACACTTTTACCAAATTTTACAAGTTTGATACTTTTGCTTCTTCTGAGGCTATTTTTGGGAGAAAGGTTTTGCAAACCGTGGTGCCTTCCATTTAGGTGACCTGATTTGCTCCCTCCCTTCATCCGTGTCCTAAAGCTTTGGTATTGGTTCCCACAAGTAAGGATGACGCCGTGGACCGGACACACCTATGTTGGAGAAAACAGAATTTATGTTTACCTGATAAATTACTTTCTCCAACGGTGTGTCCGGTCCACGGCCCGCCCTGGTTTTTTAATCAGGTCTGATAATTTATTTTCTTTAACTACAGTCACCACGGTTTCATATGGTTTCTCCTATGCAAATATTCCTCCTTAACGTCGGTCGAATGACTGGGGTAGGCGGAGCCTAGGAGGGATCATGTGACCAGCTTTGCTGGGCTCTTTGCCATTTCCTGTTGGGGAAGAGAATATCCCACAAGTAAGGATGACGCCGTGGACCGGACACACCGTTGGAGAAAGTAATTTATCAGGTAAACATAAATTCTGTTTTCACAGACTTCTTTTCTGATCCTCTCTGTTAACAAAGTTTTTTTTGTTTTTTTTGTGCAGTTGGGGATGGGCGGAACCTGGTTCCTATGGACCCCAATGGACTTTCTGATCCATACGTGAAACTGAAGCTCATCCCAGACCCCAAGAGCGAGAGCAAACAGAAGACGAAAACCATCAAATGTTCCCTCAACCCATCGTTTAACGAGACGTTTAAGTTGTGAGTATGGCCGCTCGCTGCCTGCGCTGAGACCTAGCGAGTAAGTCTTTCCGCTTGTGACCCATACGGTGTGTTCTGTTCTCTGTCAGCCAGCTGAAGGAGTCAGATAAAGACAGACGCTTGTCAGTGGAAATATGGGACTGGGACCTGACCAGCAGGAACGATTTCATGGGCTCGTTGTCATTTGGGATCTCTGAGCTACTAAAGGCCGGCGTGGACGGGTGGTAAGACCAGAACATGATCTGTAGCTAGACACCATATATGCTGTAATACCTGCTTATATGGACGTATGATTCTACAGTTTTATAAAACATTCCAGTTTAAAGGGACATGAAACCCAAAAGTTTTCTTTCATGATTCAGACAGAGCATAGTTTCCAATGTATTTCTTTTACAAAATGTGCACTGTTCTCATTTAATTCTTTGTTGTAGCGATATCTAGGTAGGAAATGTGCATGTGTCTGGAGAACTAAATGACAGGAAATAATGCTGCCATCTAGTGGTTTTGCAAATGTAGAACATTCTTTCAAAACTGCTACCGTATAGTGCTGCAGAAATGTGCACGTGCCTCAGCTTAACCTCCTGCTTTTCAACAAAGGATAACAATAAACAAAGAAAATGTGATGATAAAAGTAAAATGGAAAGTTGTTTTAAATTGTATTTTCTATCTGAATCATGACAGAAAAAGCTTGGGTTTCATGTCCCTTTAAAGGGACAGTCTACAGCAGAATTTTTAATGTTTTAAAAGATAGATAATCCCTTTATTACCCATTCCCCAGTTTTGCATAACCAACACTGTTATATTAATACACTTTTAACCTCTGTGATTATCTTTTATCTAAGCCTCTGCAAACTGCCCCTTTATTTCAGTTCTTTTTACAGACTTGCAGTTTAGCCAATCACTGCCTGCTCCCAGATAACTTCCCGTGCACTAGCACAGTGTTATCTATATGAAATACGTGAACTAACACCCTCTAGTGGTGAAAAACTGTTCAAATGCATTCTGAAAAGAGGTGGCCTTCAAGGTCTAAGAAATTAGCTTATGAACCTCCTAGATTAAGCTTTCAACTAAGAATACCAAAAGAACAAAGCAAAATTGGTGATAAAAGTAAATTGGAAAATTGTTTAAAATGACATGCTCTATCTGAATCATGAAAGTTTATTTTGGCCTAGACTGTCCCTTTAAGTGTATTTTCACATGTACCTCTTGGGTTTAAAAGATGCTTTTCATGTGAGCATACGAAGATAGGGTCAGAAGTGTGCACCTGTCTTGAGCACTATTTGGCAGCAGTCTTTGCAGTAATGTCAACATTTATACATAACATATAGGGCTCAAGTCAAGTGCCTGTTGGATTTTTTTTTTAATTGTATGCTTATCGTGAAAGTTTAATTTTGTTGTCCTGTCCCTTTAATTATTCACATAGTTCTATTAACCTGCAGCTTGTGTCACATTTGTCACCACTGCCACAATAACTATCCAGAATTACTTCAAATAGTACAATTTGTAAAACTTCTTCCAACTTGGCTCTTGGTTGAAGGGCACAGAAATATTATAGAGAGAGGTGTATTTTATTTTTGTGCTGCCCTAGGCACTGGGAAATCTGCTGCCACCAACCTTCCTCCCTCAACAAGTTTAGTTCAAGGATCCCACACCCTCACTAGACAACGAGAGGTCATTGATTTGTAATAAAATTAATAAATAAAACATTTGGAGAGCCATAGGTGTGGGAAGGCGACATGCCAAAGAAATGTCCCTTCTAAATCCTGCTGCCCTAGGCACAGCTAAACACGCCTTTGATTCCTAAAGATTGTTGTTTGCTCAGAATTCTGGGTCATGTAGGATTCATTGCAGCCTTTCTTGTGCAGAGCCATAAAAAGGACATGAAAGTCACAATTAAACTTTCATAGCTCAGATAGAACATGGGATTTTAAGAGAAATGTGCATTAACTTCTATTATTGGTTTTGCTTTGTTCTCTTGGTATCATTTTTGTTGAAAGCATATTTAAGTATGCTCATTGTCAGCAATGCACAACTGGGAGTTGTAGCTGGTTAAAAAACATCTGTGGCAAATTTACACAATTGTGACCATTTACTATACAAATTAAGATAATGTACTGACCCCATTGGTGACACAGAAAGATGCCTATTCATCTAAATGCACCTTCATTACTGGGAATTTCAGAAGAATCTTTAGCATTTTTGCTGTTTACTCTACTTTGAACATGACCTGTAACAAAATGAGCTTGGCCTACTAACAGGGTGTGGGATCTGCATCAGTGGTTCTTTTCCACAACCACATGAGGGCGGTGTAGTGCAAACTCTGGAGCTTCTCTGTGACTTTGTATTGTTATTAATGTGCAGATGCAAAGAAATAACTGCTTGAAAGCAAACCATAGTTAAAGGGACAGTCTACTCCAGAATTGGTATGGTTTTAAAAGATAGATAATCCCTTTATTACCCATTCCCCAGTTTTGCATAACCAACACTGTTATATTAATATACTTTTTACCTCTGATTACCTTGTATCTAAACCTCTGCAGACTGTCCCCTTATTTTAGTTCTTTTGACAGACAGTTTAGCCAATCGGTGCTGACTCCTAGGTAACTCCATGGGTGTGAGCACAATGTTATCTATATGACACACATGAACTAACGCCCTCTAGTTGGGAAAACCTGTCAAAATGCATTCAGATAAGAGGCGGCCTTCAAGGGCTAAGAAATTAGCATATGGCCTACCTAGGTTTAGCTTTTAACTAAGAATACCAAGAGAACAAAGCAAAATTGATGATAAAAGTTAATTGGAAAGTTGTTTAAAATGACCTATCTGAATCGTGAACGTTTATTTTGACTAGACTGTCCCTTTAAATTCAAGAAACAACCATTATTGTCATTGAAGTCTGATGGAAAAATGTATTAAAGGGACGTGAAACGCCAAATTTTTTTCTTTCATGATTCATATAGAACATACATTTTTAAACAACTTTCCAATTTTACTTCTATTGTTAATTTTGCTTCATTCACTTGGTATCCTTTATTGAAGGAGCAGCAATGCACTACTGGGAGCCAGCTGATCACATTGGTAAGCCAATGATAAAGTAGTGCTGTGCTGCTTCTGAGACTACCTAGTTATTTCTTTCAACAAAGATAGCAAAAGAACAAAGCAAAATAGGTAATGGAAGTAAATGGTAAAGTTGTTTAAAATTGTATGCTTTATCTGAATCAAGAAAGACAATTTTTGAGTATCACGTCCCTTTAATAACTCTTAATATTTACTTTCTAAGCATTACAGGAATATTAGAATGTTCCTGCTCACTGTTCCAGTAAAGTACAGCGGGATTATTGCTTAATAAAATTGGAATCTGCATGGGTACATTTCAGTATTGAATAGAAGCATTTGTGTAATATACCTGTGTCAGCAAATATGCTTCTAATAAAAGCTGCAGCTGTTTCAAAAGTGTATTTAAGTATGCACCGTGCACCAGCATTTTAATCAGCACTTGCTCAGAGAGCCTAAAGGTGCTTGTACCATCTGCTAATTACTTAATTTGTTAATTACTGACATGATAGAAGCCCCACTGGCGCTCTGAGCAGCTGCAGTATTTAAAATGCTGGCGCACTGACAATATCTAGCTATGCTTCACATGCACGTGCAGAGAGATATGCTAACACTAAAACAGTGATAAGTTTTACTAGATGCATTTTTGCCATAACATGTATATTGCAAATATGTTTCTATTCAAAGATGTAATTAATTTATGTGCATTTACATTTTGACCAGAACATCCCTTTAAGTATCGCCCTTTATAATTAAATCCTAATGTAAAAATAACGTGATGTCATAGCGAAGTATAAGCCTCCTTTATATAAAGTTGCATGTAAAATGACATCACTTTCATTGCTAAAGTTTTGTATGCAGACTGCAGTTGTAAATCCAGCACGATTAGCACCTTCATGCCGGTAGGTGGGTGATTACGTAAATCCAGCACGATTACCACCTTCATGCCGGTAGGTGGGTGATTACGTAAATCCAGCACGATTAGCACCTTCATGCCGGTAGGTGGGTGGTTAGCTAGCTGTGCAGAGCTCTGTATCTGTCTGTTAAAGAGTTTACCCCTTAGTTGCAAGAAAGCACTGCAGCCAGTGGGTAAAACAAATGATTAAATTACTATATATTTAAAACAAGAGTGTTTCTCCTATCTGTACGTAGTAGTAGTAGTGTGTGTGTGTGGGGGGGGGGGGGGGGGCTGTTGCCTTATTGTTATGCAAGTCGTGTGTTCTTTCATGCCAAGTGCGCATCAGTCCATTGTGTTCGTCTGCTAATCTCCTCCTGCAACCTCACCTCAGACGTAATTACTTTTTTGGTCCTGTGATGCGTTAAGGCAGCTCTCCCCGTCTCCAGGAAACCATTTATACGTCTTGCACGCTCCTGCCACCCATGATATGCAAAGTCCAGGCTGTGGTTTTCTATCTTATATTAACCCTATCCATTCCAGACAACACACCTGCTTTATTTTCTTATCAGAAGCTTCCCTTGCAACGAGGAAACATAGTATAGATGAGCCCTGTGCATTCAGTATTTGTTTGAATAAGCAAATAGCAACGTTCAGCTCTTTTCGGAGATGGATTTGTTTAATAGTGGAACACACAAGGATCTAGATTTGCACAGATCTTTATGTTGCACTTTTATACAAATAAATCCGGCTCCGAAAAGAGCAGAATGTTGCTACTCGTGCCCATATTCACAGGTCTAGTATACATGGACAGTGCTTAAAGGGACACTAAACCCTTTTTTTTTTCATGATTCAGATAGAGCATGCAATTTTAAGCAACTTTCTAATTTACTTCCTATTATCAATTTTTGTTCGTTCTCTTGGTATTTTTATTTATAAAAGCAGGAATGTATAAGCTTACAAGCTGACCTGCCTTTGGTACAACACCTGGGTAACGCTTGTTGATTGGTGGCTAAATGTAGCCACCAATCCGCAAACGTTATCCAGGGTGCTGATCCAAAAATGGGCTGGCTTGTAATCTTTCATTCCTTCTTTTTTGGAGAACGAAGAAATTTGATAATAGGAAAAAATTAGAAAATTACTTAAAATTCCATGCTCTATCTGAATCATGAAAGAAAACATTTGGGTTCAGTATCCCTTTAATTACTGAGTCTTTTCACACCTCTGTGCTGAGCTGTATTAGAGCTTTGAGATGCCGCTCATATTTAAACACTGCTGTAGGTAGAAACCCCCATAATCAATATATTATTTATTTCAGCAGACCCGGCAGATGCAAACTATAACATTATCCTAAGTATATGTCATTACATGTGAGATATATCAATAGGGTGTGTGAATTTTCTTTTCTAAATTTAAAGTAAAATAAGTTATCCTCATATAAACAATGGCTTTTGGGGATATGTATATAACTTTGATCTGCACATAGGGGCTCACATGAGCTCAAATAAATGCACAAGATGCCAAGAGAACAAAGAAAGTTTGATAATAGGAGTAAATTAGAAAGTTGCTTAAAATTGATGCTCTGGGGCCCATCTATCAAGCTTCGAATGGTGCTTGATGCCCCGTGTTTCTGGCGAGCCTGCAGACTCGCCAGAAACAGCAGTTATGAAGCAGCGGTCACAAAGACCGCTGCTTCATAACCTGTCCGCCTGCTCTGAGCAGGCGGACAGACAACGCCGGAATTCAACCCGATCGAGTACGATCGGGTTGATTGACGCCTCCCAGCTGTCAGCAGGGGGCGGCGTTGCACCAGCAGCTTTTGTGAGCTGCTGGTGCAATGCTGAATACGGAGAGCGTATTGCTCTCCGTATTCAGCGAGGTCTGGTGTACCTGATCCGCACTGTCAGATCAGGTCTGCCAGACTTTGTTAAATAGAGGCCTATATCTGAATCATGAAAATTTAATTTTGACTAGATTATCCCTTTAAGGAAAACGTAACAATTAATTTATCTGCAAAGATCCCCATAGACTTTAAAGGGACATTAAACACTAAATAAATCATTGCTTGAATGGTGTATTCAGAGCAAAGATTAGCCTGAGAATAATTTGTACATGTATTTCCAAAAATTATATTAGTTGTTTAAATATTGAATAAAAATTAGGGTAAAGTTAATGACAATAAATCAGGGGGTGCTGCCATATTGTAATTTGGGTTACCTTTTCTGCTGAGGCCAATTAGGAATGGTTATAAATGGTTTACTAGAGTCTGCAGCCAATGACTGTGTGGAATCTAGCGGTGTCTGCACTTCCATGTTTAACATGAACTGGAAAGCCCACAATATTCAGAATTAAATTACTGTAAAGAAAAACAAAATAAATAATGATATATAGTATAAGTATATTGCAAAGTTGTTTTACTACATGTAATTAAACAATTTATATTAATATCTTGAGGTATTTAATGTCTCTTTAATAGTGGGACTATTATTCATTTTATTATAATATTACATTTTTTAAAAAACATGTAGAAAAGTGAAGCCGTTTTATAATTGTTATACATTTGCAAGAACAGTAGGTGGCAGCAGTGTTTCCTGTAGTACTGCTCCAGAAATGTGCAAACTAGGTATAAAGATATTTATTTAAGAAAGAATTTCATGAGAATATATTAAATTTGATAATAAAAGTATATTGAATTGCTGTCTGAATCACATGGGTTTCATGTCCCTTTAACCTGTTTTTGTTGCTGTAAGAAGTGTGTGTGTGATATGTGTAGTGTTAGTGTAGCATGTGTATGAGTAGTCTGACCTCATATATACTGAATCAGAACCGTTTTTGCTGATAATTTACTCTTGGTCTGGTTAATTCACAACTTGCCTGCAGGTGGAGCTGTTTAGTTCCTTGTTTGTGAATTATCTTTTATGGTCCAGTCGCAACATTTTTTTTTTTTTTTTTTTGCAACCCTTTTGGATTACTTCATAGTCAAGTCATAATAAAATTATGCAAAAGTTCCCCCTCTTCCATTTCATAAAAGTTAATCAATAGAGCTGATTGCATAGGCAATTAGCACATCTGGGCAAGTATCCCTGCTTGTCTTTAACCAGAAAAACTTCATATACACTGTTACCAATGCACCAGAGCATTCTGGGTAAGATATGCAAATTAGATATGCAACATCTCAGGCTATATATATATATATATATATATATATATATATATATATATATATATATATATATATATATGTGTGTATACACACACACACATACAGAGGACAGATGGTAGGATGGGAATACATATCATGTCCTTGAGTTGCTAACATATACAACAAAGCATAGTAGCATTAACATTGTCACTAATAGGAGAAACTGATATTTTCATATGATGTTACAGTTGTTGCCGAAACTTCAAAATATCACTTACACTTATCACTAGTTCAGCCTTTCGTGTAAACTCAGTCTTCCTGTCTACAGACACTAGTGCAACGTAGCTGGCTTTATGAGAGAACCATTCCACTAGGAAAACTATTGGCTCAGTGGCTTGTTATATGGTGAGCTATCACCTAGGAGCTGCCTCTTGTAGCCCAATTGTGCTTTTCACAGAGGAGAACTTTCCTGAAGTATATCAGTCTGATCCCGCCTAGTGAGGTCAGTCCAGCCCTGGAATACCAGGCAATCCTCCCCTCCCAGACGATTGTTTAGTCCCTCTGTGAGTCAGTGAGGTGCAGCTATATACCACTAGGCACTTTGAGCAAGGAGTCTACGTCTGGTTTCCCCCATATTATAATAAAAATATACACAGAGGGAGAACTTCTTAACCAGGGACTGTAGGCTTCACAAGACACAGGAGAGGAGGGTTTTGTGTTAGACCATGCTTATCAGTCCTTTAAGTAACGTTACTTAGTAATATATGCATCATTTCCTGTTTTACCTTACAGATTTGGTTGCTACATTTATAGTTTGGTACAAATACCGGTGATTGCGATTAGTCTGAATGAAGAGCCAGGGTCTGTATCACTGAGGCTGGAAAAAGCTAGGCTGGATTTCACAGAACAAAGTATTTATAATCAAGAAGTTGTGTCCCCTGTCGATACCGTCTTGCCTATGTCTGACGTGTATTTTTAGGTTCAAGTTGCTGAGTCAAGAGGAGGGTGAATACTTTAATGTCCCTGTGCCACCTGAAGGAGAGGAAGGCAATGAAGAACTTCGGCAAAAGTTTGAGGTAAGCCGTCTATTTTCAGCCTGCAGTTGATGACGCAACATGTCTTTATGTAGTTTTGGAATTATTGTGCAATATGTGCTGCTGAAAAAAATATTGAACTGCTTTTTCTGACTGAGGAATAATATATCCAACAGAAAATTATTATTAATGCAACAGTAAAAAAAATAAAAAATCTTATCAATTCCTTAAAGGGACAGTCTACACCTTAGTCATATTAATGTCTTACCCTAGATTAAGCTGCAAATAGCCTCCTGCATCCTTTCTATATCATGCAGCAGGAACGGAAAAAAAGGTATTTGACAATGAATATTGTTCCTGGTCACTTTGAAATGGCTGCCAAGCTCCACCCAGTGATGGCATCACAATCTGGGCTGCATATGGCATCCAATCACAAAAGGCTCACTAGTTGGATTCAACAGACTGTCAATGCTATTTAGCAGAGTGCCTAGATGCAGCACAGATTGTGATGTCATCAGTAGGCGGAGCTTGGGAGCCATTTCAAAGTGGCCAGAAACCATTTTTATTTTAAAATAACTTATTTTTCGTTCTGATGCATGGTATAGAAAAGGTGCAGGAAGCTATTTGCAGCTTAATCTAAGGTAAGGCTTTAAGATGACTAAGATGTAGACTGTCCCTTTAAACCTAAGATTTTTTTCTTTAATAATTCAGATAAAGTGTACCAAAAAAAAATCCCTTTTAGTTTTTTAGAAATGGCTTTGAACCCTAGAGGATACAATTTTCTTTAAGTAGATGCTAAAATTGCGATTTTTATATTTTTTTATTTTTAATATAAAATGTTACTTTTTTATCTATTTTTTTTCTTGCGCTCCTTTAAGGACTAACAGTTGTGAGGTTTAGCACATTTATTCACAGTATTCATATAAACCAGAGTGCAGCGGCTTTTTGTGCTGCGTTCCATATAGATCTGTATATCAGAACCCACTCATTTGAGTCACCTACAATGTATTAGAGGTCACAGGCCAATAACTAGATAACAGCTGGCAACAGCTTGTCATTTTCTGCTCTCTAATGAGCTGATTTGTTTCTGACTTGTCAAAAACGTCTCATCAGTAAAACTAAGGGCCCTCAGCTGTTTCTGTGGTGCACACAAGCTGGACATTCAATCTGAATGTCGGAACTAATCGCAAAAACACATAATCTGATCTTCATGCTTTTTGTCCTTAACCTGGTTGTCCCAATCTAATCTATTGCAAATTCCATCTAAATGGCCGTTGTCCTTGTGGATAAATGTCCAGTCTTGTTTAGCTCCATCTTATGGTTTGGTGACTGCACATAATACCATCTTGTACCCACTTGTAACATGCTGCGCTTGGATAGAACTGTTTGAACTTGGCCCCTTAAATATCAGACTGGGATATGCCGTAAACTACCCTCGCTTTGTTTGTGCAATATATTGACTCCTGACTAGGCTTCTGACTTGCTCATGTCTTAGCTGGACCCCACAAAAAAAAAATATCACTTTTACTACAAGATTAAATGCAGCCTCATTCATTTCTACAAGAAATCTTTTCTCATGAGAACTGGATTCCGGACAACATCCCACTCAATATCCGTTAAATGGTCATTTAACCTTTAAAGGGACCTTAAACACTATAATAAACGCATGAAATAAATATGTATTTAAAGCAAAGATAAGCATAATATGCAGATTTATTGTGTTCTAAATTACATTGGTTGTTTAAATATTGAACAAATAACTGTAACGTAATAGGAGCTGCCATGTTGTAACATAGGTTACCTTCTCTGCTGAGGCCAATGAGAGGCAGTTATGAATGAGAGACAAGAGTGTGCAGCCAATGACTGTGTAGAATATAGCAGTGTGAAGTCTGGAGTCTGCACGTCCATTTTTAACAGGAAAGCACTGAATTTTTAGAATTAAATTACAGTAAAAGGGAACAAAAACAATTAAAGTATATCACAAAGTTGTTGTTTTTTACTACAATAATATCATATTTTAAATTACAGTCTGAAAATGTTGTGTCCCACTCCTTTTAAATATTATATATATATATATATATATATATATATATATATATATATATATATATATATATATATATATATATATATATATATATATTTAAAATATTTAAAGGAAGTGGGACACAACATTTACAGATTTAAAATATATTATTAGGTGTAGAACAAAAACAACAACTTTGTCATATACTTTAATTGTTTTTGTTCCCTTTTACTGTAATGTAATATTGAAAATTGTCTGTTAATTGTGAGGATTAACTCATAACCCCCCTTTGCACATTTGTTAAAAATATCTTTGAGCATTTTCAGTGTTATATCTATTTTTGAAAGGCTGACAAGGCTGGTGAACCAGCCAATCAGAAGCCTTACAGTTGTAACCATAGCGAGCTCATGGTGCGTTGCCTTGGAAGATTCTTCTAAAAAAATAAATAAATATTAATTTCTTTCCATAAGGCAGGGAGAGTCTACGACTTCATTCGTTACTGTTGGGAAATACAACACCTGGCCACCAGAACGAGGCAGAGACACCCCAGCCAATGTCTTAAATATTCCTCCCACTTCCCCTATCCTCCCTGTCATTCTTTGCCTTTCGTCACTAGAGGAGGATGGCAGAGAAGTGTCAGAAGATTTGGATAGTTCTGTAATGGGTATGTTCCCTTCAAGAGAGGACTGGAGTTTTAAGTAATCATATAAACCTCTCAGTGAGAGTATTGATGAAAGAGTCTGGAGATGCAGGGAAAGTTTTTCTGCGAAACCATCCAGATTGTTAGCTAACAGCTCCTGAGCAATCAGTGTTGACGAGTTTCACTGCTTGCTAATTCCCAAGGATGAGTTAACCTCTGTAGCATCAGAGGGTGAACTTTCTGAGTCAGAGACGTCTGTTACTAAGTCTCCTCTGGCAGAGGAACCCTCCTTTAGATTCAAAATTGAACATTTGCGTTTTTTACTGTCTACACTAGAGGTTCCAGAGGCTAAGCTACCTGAGGAACCTAAGATCCCTAAGTTAGACAGGGTCTACGAAAACAGTAAGGTCCCACAGACTTTTTCTGTACCAGTTCGTATGGCGAACATTAGTAGTAACAAATGGCAACTTTTAAGAAATTGTTCCCAGTCCCTGACTCTCAAATAGAATTGTGAGGTTTCATACCTAAGGTGGATGGCGCCATTTCGACGCTAGCTAAGCATACTTCTATCCCCCTTGAGGATAGTTCATCCTTTAGAGAGCCTATGGACAAGAAGTTGAAAATTTTCCTGAGGAGAATGTTCCAACACACGGGATTTTTATTCCAACATGCGGCAGCAGTAGCCGCAGTGGTGTGACTCTATGTCTGAACTTATTGAGGTGGAATCTGTCCTTGAGGATATTCCGGAGAAAATGAAGGCATTAAGAATTACGAACTCCACGTTGCTGATGAATATCTTGAACTTTGGGCAATATTCAATACCCTGAAGGCTTGGTACCTTCTGGGTTCGTCCCAGTTTATCAGATTCAAATCGGACAATATAACTTCTGTAGCCTACATCAACCATCAGGGAGGAATGAGGAGTTCCTTAGTGATGAGAGAGGTTTCTCAGATACTGGAATTGGGCGGAGATCTACAACTGTATGCTGTCAGCGATCCACATTCCGGGTGTGGACAACTGGGAAGCAGACTTCCTCAGCAGGCAATCTTTTCACCCGGGGGAATGGTCTCTCCACCCGAGGTATTTGCAGAGATATGCTCCAGATGGGGATGCCTGAGATAGACCTCATGGCCTCCCGTCTAAATGCCAACTACCCAGGTACAGGTCGAGATCGAGGGATCCTCAAGCATAACTAATAGATGCTTTAGCGGTTTCCTAGAGGTTCAGACTCGTATATCTATTTCCTCCATTACCTCTTCTCCCCCGTGTGGTGGCTCGAGTCAAGCAGGAGTGAGCACCAGTGATTCTAATTGCTCCATCCTGGCCACGAAGGACTTGGTTCGCGGATCTGGTGGGGATGTCCTCATCTCCTCCATGGAGGTTACCCTGTCGCAGGGACCTGCTTCTACAGGGTCCCTTCCTACATCAAATTTAAATTCTCTGAGACTGACTGAGTGGAGATTGAACGCTTAGTCTTAGCCAAGAGAGGTTTCTCTGAGAGTGTTATTGACACTTTGATTTAAGCTCGTAAGCCGGTTACTCAAGGCATCTACCATAAGGTGTGGCGGACTTATCTGCACCGGTGTGAAGAGCGTGGTTTTTCTTGGCATAAGGTTAAGGTTGCCAGAATTTTGCCAGGACGGACTGGAGGAGGGTCTATCTGCTAATTCCCTGAAGGGACAGCTATCAGCCCTGTCTGTGTTGCTGCACAAGAGATTAGCTGAGCTTCCGGATGTGCAGTCCTTTGTTACGGCCCTGACTAGGATCAGGCCTGTGTTTAGAAGGGTGGCTCTGCCTTGGAGTCTCAACCTTGTTCTTCATGTGTTGCAGCAGGCTCCGTTTGAGCCAATGCATTCTGTTGACATTAACCTGTTATCCTGGAAGGTTCTGTTTCTGTTGGCCATTGCATCTGCTCGAAGGGTCTCAGAGATTTCTGCCTTGCAGTGTGATCCCCCTTACCTTGTTTTTCACGCCGATAAGGCGGTTTTACGTACTAAGTTAGGTTTCCTTCCTAAGGTGGTGTCAGATCTTAACATTAATCCGGATATTGTTGTTCCTTCCTTGTGTCCTAATCCTTCCTCGGTGATGGAACATTTGTTTCACAATCTAGATGTGGTTCGTGCCTTGAAATTTTACCTTCAGGCTACTAAGGAGTTCAGACAGTCTTCATCTTTGTTATCTATGCAGGTAAACGTAGGGGTGAGAAGACCACTATGTCTTCCTTGTCTTTCTGGTTGAGGAGTGTCATCCGCCTAGCTTATGAGACAGCGGGACAACAGCCTCATTCCACTAGAGCAGTAGCTTCTTCCTGGGCTTTTAAGAATGAGGCCTCTATGTAGCAAATTTGTAAGGCGGCTACCTGGTCCTCCTTACATACTTTTTCTAAATTTTAGACGTTTGATGTATTTTCTTCGGCTGAAGCAGCTTTTGGGAGAAAGGTTTTGCAGGCTCTGGTGCCCTCAGATTAGGGTCCGCCTCCTTTTTGTTTCCTCCCATTATTCCTTCATTGTCCTCTGGAGCTTGTGTATGGTTTTCCTAACGGTAAGGAATTAAGTTGTGGACTCTCCCTGCCTTATGGAAAGAAAATAAAATTTATGCTTACCAGATAAATTCCTTTCTTTCCTGGCAGGGAGAGTCTACCACCCCGTCCATAGGATATTTTGTTTGGGCGGCTCCCTTTTTTAGACTTTCTTTTGGCACCTTTATACCCTGATGTTTCTCCTACTTTTCCTTGTTCCCTCGGCCGAATGACTGGGAGGGATATTTAAGCCTTTGGCTGGGGTGTCTTTGCCTCCTCCTGGTTGCCAGGTATTGTATTTCCCAAAAGTAAGGAATTAAGTTATGGACTTTCCCTGCCAGGAAAGAAAGGAATTTATCTGGTAAGCATACATTTTGATCATGTGCTTAAACATACCTTTATTTTGTGCTTAGTTCTACTAAAAAAAAAAAAACTCCGCCAACCACCGTAAAACATTATCATGAGTTTACATTTTCACCTCTTATCCAATAGCCTTGCTAGCCATACGACACAACGGTTGAGTGCCAAATGGCTAGCATTGCTTTTGGATAAGAAGGGGAAACCCTCATTTAAAAAAGGTGTTCATTTTTAGTAGAACTATGCACAAAATAAAGGTATGTTTAAGCACATGATCAAGTCAAAATCATGAATTAAGATCCTTTTATTTAGTCCATAGCTTCAGGCTAGTGTTTGAAAAACACTTAAATTGACCATCTCTTTAAAGAGGTTGTTGGCTTCTTCTTGTAGTACAAGCTATGAAAGGGACATCAAACCTATTCTTGATTCAGATATTTGGGGTTTCATATCCCTTAAAGCTGTGTTAATATTTTCATTGAGCCCCTCTCTCTTGTTTTTTCATAAATATCTTTAATAGCTCAACCTCCCACTTTATTGACCAACGTTTATAAGCAGACGTTGGCTTATTACTTTGTCTTTTGACAGCCAAAACTTTTAGGACACCCCCCCCCCCCCAATTGCCCATTTTTGCTTCAAGTACGCAAAGCTGCTTGTATTTTACTTGTGGATTTCAAAGCTCTGTCAGAAGTCATTGCGGATAAATATTTCATGCTGGTGAATGTGCTGCTTGGGACTCCTGTCCGAAACCTGTCAGATCTACGCTCAGCTCTCTCGTGCTCTTGTTTCAAATCCCCAGAACCATCGTTAGCAACAGCAGCAGCTCCCGGCAGCTTATTAGATGCGTTTTGAAGTTTCTTCTGCTTGGTCTGGAAATAAAATAGAAAAAAAAACTCGTCCTTGTTATTGGGAAGAAAAAAATTTAGCCGCTGAATGTACTGTAGTTCCTGGGCTCACTTGTAATCTAGCTCTTAATGTTTTTGCTGCCCCCATAGATTGTTACACGTGCACGCTCCTAAACGCCTATAAGCCTAGCTAAGTTTACTCTTTAACAAAGGATTCTAGGAGAACAAATAAACTTTGCAAATAGAAGTAAATTGAAAAGTTGTTTGAATATTTCATGCTCTGTCTGAATCATGAGCATTTAAAGGAACAGTAAATACAGTGAATTTGCAAAATCAACATATACAAGATAAAAAGACAATGCAATAGCACTTAGTCTGAACTTCAAATGAAAGTAGATTTTTTTTTCTGACAAATTTCTATATATTTCCACTCCTGTATCATGTGACAGCTATCAGCCAATCACAAATGCATATAATATATACTGTGAATTATTGCACATGCTCTGTAAGAGCTGGGGACTCAAAAAATATAAATATAAAATGACTGTGCACATTTTGTTAATGAAAGTAAATTGGAAAGTTGTTTAAAATTGCTGCTCTATCTGAATCATGAAAGTTTAATTTTAACTTCAGTGTCCCTTTAATTTTGAGTTTACTGTCCCTTTAAGGTGTGTATTTACTAATTAAACGTATAGGTACTTGAAAATCTATCTTGTTTTCCCCAAAACTACTGTCTTAAAGAGATACTAAACCCAATTTTTTTCTTTTATGATAGAACATCCAATTTTAAGGAATTTTCTAATTTGCTCCTATTATCAATTTTTCTTTGTTCTCTTGGTATCTTTATTTGAAAAAGCAGGAATGAAAGCTTTGGAGCCGGCCTATTTTTGGTTCAGCACCCTGGATAGCGCTTGCTGATTGGTGGGTACATTTAGCCACCAATCAGCAAGCGCTACCCAGGTGCTGAACCTAAAATGGGCTGGCTCCTAAGCTTTCATTATTGCTTTTTCAAATAAAGATACCAAGAGAACAAAGAAAAATTGATAATTGGAGTAAATTAGAATTAATTTTGACTAGACTATTCCTTGAAGTCTTAATGCCATATACATTTAAAATTACGAACACACATGTACAGTCTTCTCACAACAAATGACAGTATAGTATTTTTCTACCATTTTAACATCGGCTCAGTTAATGTGCATTGTCTAAATAGAGCGAGAGTGTTAAATATGTAACGCAGGTGACCTTGGATGAGGAAGCAGACATCCTTGCAATAACCAATTAGCTGTGGCTGCAATTGTGAGATTGCTTCCAAGCCCGTTATCTGCAGGAGCTGTGAGCGACAAACAAATTGAACTGCTGGAATCGAGCTAATGGAATTTCATGGCAGAGCAAGCCCTTTGCTGCCGCTTCAGCGCGGCGGAGCTTCTGAATGAGCAAGAGCAGGCCATTTTGTTCAAGATCTTACACTTTCCACTTACATTCTTTTGGAGACGATTACAGAAACTCTGCCGTGTTGCCAAATCTCCTTATCTGCCCTGAAGAAGGGTGCGTTTAGGGGTTTAGTATGTGACTATCAATGACCTTATTGGCCAAGAACTTATCAGAAAACTCTATTTAGCACTATTCAAAATCAAGCATTTTGTCAAATCCGCTTGATATATGGGCACCTGCTATTCAAATCACGCCAAATGTAAAAAATAACAGACCACTGCTTGAGGTGCATATAATGTTGCATGAAACAAGAGGTGCGTGCATTTTTCACGCCCAGATATATTGTAAGCATAATGTTTGACATTGCTATTCAAAAAAAATAAAACGCATGGGCTAATTTGTATCACAATACTTTACAAAAGTTCTACATCAGCTTGCTGGTTAAGTGCTAGATTACAAGTGGAGCACAAATTTATTTGCCCGTTTGCTGGTCCGTGATATTTAACCAGCCATTACAAGCATCTGGTTATTGCTATGGCAAGCTTGCGGTAGCAATTAGTGCTCAAAAAATTAACCAGAGGTCAGACCTAAGTGTCCCCCAAAATACAGTGTAGTGTGCCTTTTTAAAATAAAAAATATAAGCATCTTTTGTTTTTTTTTAAAAAACTGAATGAAGCAGTTTTTAGGGGTTAAAGTGAGCAGATCTGGGGTGTTAAAAAAAAAATGGCACTGAAAAGTGCCTTTACATTGCTGTCTATGGGGAACTGTGTGTAAATATATACCGGCCACTTTATTAGGTACACCTTGCTTGTACCAGGTTGGGCCCCCTTTTACCTTCAGAACTGCCTTACTTCTTTGTGGCATAGATTCAACAAGGAAACATTCCTCAGACATTTTGGTCCATATTGACATGATAGCATCACGCAGTTGCTGCAGATTTGTCGGCTGCACATCCATGATGCGAATCTCCCGTTCCACCACATCCCAAAGGTGCTCTATTGGATTGAGATCTGGTGACTGTGGAGGCCATTGGAGTACCAGTTTGAGATGATTTGAGCTTTGTGACTTGGTGCATTATCCTTCTGGGGGTAGCCATCAGAAGATGGGCACACTGTAGTCATAAAGGGATGGACATGGTCAGCAACAATACTAAAGTAGGCCATGGCGTTTAAACAATGCTCAATTGATACTAAGGGGCCCAAAGTGTGCCAAGAAAATATCCCCTACAACATTACACCACCTCCAGCCTGTACCGTTGATATAAGGCAGGATGGATCCACGCTGTCATGTTGTTTACGCCAAATTCTGACCCTACCATCTGAATGTCGCAGCTGAAATCGAGACTCATCAGACCAGGCAACGTTTTTCCAATCTTCTATTTTCCCATTTTGGTGAGCCTGTGCAAGTTGTAGCCTCAGGTTCCTGTTCTTAGCTGACAGGAGAGGCACCCGGTGTGGTCTTCTGCTGTTGTAGCCCATCTGCTTCAAGGTTCGATGTGTTGTGCATTCAGACATAGTATTCTGCATACCTTGGTTGTAACGAGTGGTTATTTGAGTTACTGTTGCCTTTCTATCATATCGAACCTGTCTGCCCATTCCCCTCTGACCTCTTGATCAACAAGGCATTTTCTTGAACACAACTGCCGCTCACTGGATTTTTTCTCTTTTTCAGACCATTTTCCATAAACCCTAGATATGGTTGTGAATGAAAATCCCAGTAGATCAGAAGTTTTTGAAATACTCAGACCAGCCCGTCTGGCACCAACAACCATGCCACGTTCAAAGTCACTTAAATCCCCATTCTTCCCCATTCTGATGCTCGGTTTGAACTTCAACAAGTCATCTTCACCACGTCTAGATGCCTAAATGCTTTGAGTTGCTGCCATGTGATTGGCTGATTAGCAATTTGTGTTACCAAGCAATTGAACAGCTGTACCTAATAAAGTGGCCGGTGAGTGTATGTATATGATGATGTATATACACATATAAAACACATAAATATATATGTATATATTTATATACATTGTAACAAGAACCTTTGGTAACCACTGTATTCTAGGGTTTAAATGCAATAGAGGACAATGCAGTTAAAGTTTTCAAAACTTTATTTTCTTCCAAAATAGCAAGGTGACTTTAACAGCAGCATACAGTTTATTCACAGGTAAGGCAAAAGGAACAGATTCAGTCTTTGCACAAGCTTCCAAAACAGCAAATCTCTGTCTGCATTGTCTGCAGCAATACAAATGTCCTTTACAGAATGTAACAGCAAACAGAGATCCAGCAAAACGTTTAGTACATCATATTTTTCACAACATATCAGGCCTCCTGCCTGGCTGTAATCTACTTAGCTAGAGAAATGCTTCCCTTTTAAACCCTAGGAGCAGTAATCATGAGCCACACCAGAGTTTAATTGTCTTTAACAGCTGTAAGGTATTCACAACTAAAAAAACACTAATCACTTCCCTGGGGTTTCTTAGCAAAATGGTAAAGTGAAATGTATTAAACTTGGTCTAATATATACTCCCTCTATCACCAAACCAGACTTTCTGTCACAACATTTATATTTAACCTTTGCTGCCCATTGCTGTGCGAATTACCACCTTTGCTGAGCTAGGTTTTCATGCCATTGGAGCCTATAGAAGCACGTTCTCATTAGCGCAAAGCTTCCCAGCAATTTGCGTGCGCTGCTATATAGTGGATAGCAAATATTGCCCTCGCATAAGCGATATTTTGTGCTCCAATCATAATCTAGCCCTAAATCGGTTGTATGCTATGGGAAAAGAACAGCCAAGAGACGCACATAGAAGTGTCCTTGTGTGTTTTATAGCGCTGAGTTCACATCCGAGAACCACTCTGCAGCAATTACATATAACCGTAGTTAAAAGGTGCAATTTCCCATATTTGTTTTTTAAACATTTGTAACTAACCTGCTTAAATGACAAAATATAAACGTTCACGTGGTTTACAAGCAAATGCAAACAATGTGCGTGGCTTTCAAGCAAATATACAAATATGCAGACTTTTTAATGACAGTAACATTTTGGCCTTCCTAAAAGTGTATCGATGACCACTAAGCTATAGAGCACTATGTGTGTAAATGAAAGAAAATGATACTATACTTATTTTGTTTTGACCCTATTTGTGTAAAAGGAGATATAAGGAAAATAAGATCTTCTCGTGTTCCAAACCAATGATTTTCTGCCCTTTCTATTTAACACTGATATCTCTTTATATGTGGGCTGATAAAACTGCGGAACAAGTTGTCTCTGGCAGCTGGTGTGAAATACAACTTTGGAAAATTACATATACCTGGGGATTTCTAATCCAATAACTGTCATTGTTGTCGGGAAAATTGCGCTTTTGGTAGTGATGCTGCACAGACTAACATTGTAATTTCCTAACGGTATGAGCAGGGCGTAGTAGCTATTAACGTGACGTGTAGCATATTGTGTGCTATTGAATGGTCCATGTAACTGATCTCTCATTGATGGTTGTTTCTCTTACAGAGAGCGAAAATTGGACCCGGTTCTAAAGCGGCAGAAGAAAAGGCGGCAAATCCTGTACCGAAAATTGACAACAATGGGAACCGGGACAGAGTCAGAGTGACAGATTTTAATTTCTTGAAAGTGCTGGGCAAAGGGAGCTTTGGAAAGGTGGGTACATGTGGCTTCTCCTATGGTCTTACATTGATAAAGATTAATACTTAAAGGGATATGATGGCCAAATGTTGAAGCACTTGAAACTGATAGCTATAAAAAGCTGACTAGAAAATGTCACCTGAACATCTCTATGTAAAAAATGAAGATATTTTACCTCAAAATTTCCTAAATATTCACACCCCACTGTAAAGAGGCTTTAAGCAGCCAATCACAATGCTAGTCCCAGGACTTGAAAGGGAGTGTGCGTCTGGCATGTGCAGGCGCACAGCCATGTTATTTCCCTATTCAGGTTAAGGAAATTTATTATGAAGTCTCACGAGATTTCAGTAAAACTGCTGATGCTGATTGGCAATTCTTTTTGCCCCCCCCCCCCCCCCCAACGTGCAGCTGGACAGCAGCTGAAATATAATTGTTCACAAAGCACTTACTTTGGTGAGAAATTGTGAGGTAAAATATCTTCCTTTTTTACCTAAAGATGCTCAGGTGATATTTTCATGTCAGCTTTTTACAGTTATGCTGCATCAGTTTCAAGTAATTTAGCCCATGAGTGTTATGTCCCTTTAATATTATAAAGATTTATTAAAGGGACAAACAACCCATATTTTTATTTTTACAGATAATGGGCCAGATTACAAGTGGAGCGTAAACATTTGCACTTGAATGATAAGAACACCATCTAATAAAAATTATTCTTAAAAAAATATGCACACAAAAGTTATAAAGGGTCAAATATATAAAGTCTCAGGTGCTAGAGAGAGAAAAAAGGCAGCCAAAGGGCTTAAACCTAGAGATACATACTTATACATCTATAAAGATGGATGTGTATGTGTATATATATATAATGTGTGTATGTGTACATATGTATTTATATGTGTATATACAGTTGTGCTCATAAGTTTACATACCCTGGCAGAACTCATGGTTAGTGTTTGGCTGAAGCCATTTATTATCAATCAACTGTGTTTACTTTTTTTAAATCATAATGACAACAGAAACTACCCAAATAACCCTGATCAAAAGTTTACATACCCTGGTGATTTTGGCCTGATAACATGCACAAAAGTTGACACAAAGGGGTTTGAATGGCTATTAAAGGTAACCATCCTCACCTGTGATCTTGATCTGTTTTCTTGTAATTAGTGTGTGTGTATAAAAGGTCAATGAGTTTCTGGACTCCTGACAGACCCTTGCATCTTTCATTCAGTGCTGCACTGACTATTCTGGATTCTGAGTCATGGGGAAAGCAAAAGAATTGTCAAAGGATCTGTGGGAAAAGGTAGTTGAATTGTATAAAACAGGAAAGGGATATAAAAAGATATATATCATCAAACCATGGTCAGGTAGACCAACTGAAATTTCAGTCACAACTGCCAGGAAAATTGTTCGGGATGCAAAGACAAACCCACAAATAACTTCAGGTGAAATACAGAACATGTGGTGTGGCTGTTTCAAGATGCACAATAAGGAGGCACTTGAAGAAAGATGGGCTGCATGGTCGAGTCGCCAGAAGAAAGTCATTACTTCACAAATGCCACAAAGTATCCCACTTACAATACGCCAAACAGAACCGAGACAAGCCTCAAACCTTCTGGCACAAAGTCATTTGGAGTGATGAGACCAAATTTGAGCTTTTTGGCCACAACCATAAAAGCTTCATTTGGAGAGGAGTCAACAAGGCCTATGATGAAAGGTACACCATTCCTACTGTGAAACACTGAGGTGGATCGCTGATGTTTTGGGGATGTGTGAGCTACAAAGGCACAGGAAATTTGGTCAGAATTGATGGCAAGATGAATGCAGTATGTTATCAAACAGAATGCCTCATTTTCTACTTCTTGATTAGAGTTTGAACACTGCTGGTTTGCATTCTCAGTTCCTTGGATATCTTTTTATATCCCTTTCCTGTTTTATACAGTTCAACTACCTTTTTCCCACAGATCCTTTGACAATTCTTTTTCTTTCCCCATGACTTGTCAGTGCAGCACTGGATGAAAGATGCAAGGGTCTGTCAGGAGTCTAGAAACTCATTGACCTTTTATACACACACACTAATTATAAGCAAACAGATCACAGATGAGGATGGTTACCTTTAATAGCAATTCAAACCCATTTGTGTCAACTTGTGTGCATGTTATCAGGCCAAAATCATCAGGGTATGTAAACTTTTGATCAGCGTCATTTGGGTAGTTTCTGTTGTCATTATGATTTTAAAAAAGTAAACACAGTTGATTGATAATAAATGGTTTCAGCCAAACACTAACCATGAGTGAAAGAAAAGTTTTTGTGTTATCATTCATATTCTCTGAAAAATGGCCAAGAAATCATAAATTCTGCCAGGGTATGTAAACTTATGAGCACAACTGTATATACACATATAAATACATATGTACACATACACACATTAGCAAACAGATCACAGATGAGGATGGTTACCTTTTAATAGCAATTCAAACCCATTTGTGTCAACTTGTGTGCATGTTATCAGGCCAAAATCACCAGGGTATGTAAACTTTTGATCAGCGTCATTTGGGTAGTTTCTGTTGTCATTATGATTCAAAAAGAGTAAACACAGTTAATTGATAATAAATGGCTTCAGCCAAACACTAACCATGAGTGAAAGAAACGTTTTTGTGTTATCATTCATATTCTCTGAAAAATGGCCAAGAAATCATAAATTCTGCCAGGGTATGCAGACTTATGAGCACAACTGTATGTATTTACAGCATACAAAGAAGGGATGATCCGCAACACTTTAAAATCCAATGTTCTTTATTGTAAATCATTTAAAAAGCACAAAGTTCAACGAGGAGGATGAACCACATAAAATCGAATCACATTCACAAGTGGTGTAGCACAGTGCTTACGCGTTTCAGCCTAAGTGGCCGTAGTCATAGCATAAAGTGCTAAGTGTTACACCTGTTTAAAAAGACCAACAACGGCAGTTATTGGTTGAATAAGATACACACCTACTAATGTGAGTCAATGATAATAAACAGTAAAAAGTCTTAATTGCACTCCCCTAAAGAGATTAACACGCACCTAGACAATCCTGCTAGAGACACATTAAGTTATCAAAACAGTATCACTAAGATAGATCTATAAATTTATGAAGCAGTATTGCTGGGCAACATATGTGTTAAAATTAATTAAAGACAGACTACTGTAACTACCTAAATTAACCTATACCTTTTAACATACAAAGATAAATACACCAAATACCTATGTTTATTCTAAACATGTGACCTAGCCCTTTGCAGCATATTTCATCCAAAAAGTGGAAAACGATTAATTACAAAAAATAATGAAATAAAACAAAGGAAATACAAATTTGGGGTTATCACAACATCTTAATATTGTAATATGTATAAAAAATAAATTAAATGAAATAATATAAGATGTTGCTAGATTGTGGAATACCCTACGGAAAACAAGTCCTATAAAGATATCACATATAAGTATATGAGCACCTCTGAGAGACTGGAAATAGACTATGGGTACATAATAATGTAATCATGGACTTAAAATGTATATCAGACTTGATAAGTCATAATTAATGAATATAGAATACAGAGGAAGTTACTCCCAGATATTCATGACATCATATCTGGAATTTAACCCCCTTGGTATCCGAGTACCCAGGGTAAAAATCCAAAAGGCTTCTCACTTAGCCAGTAGGCTGTCAATATCTCCACCTGTTTTGGGTCTACAGACTCTCTCAATTGCATACCATGACAATGACTTAAGTTCACCCTTATGGTAGACACCAAAGTGTTGAACCACTGGAGTGGTAGATCTTGTGATATTGAACGAGGAGAGATGTTCCCTAATTCTTGTATTCACATCTCGAGATGTAAGTCCAACATATTGAATTTTGCAATGTGTACATTCTATCACGTAGATCACATATTTAGAAGTACAGTTCATGCATGAACCAATCTCATAAACTTTTTGTGTCACACTACTAGAAAAGGTGGTTGTAACTCTTACATGATCACAGGGCACTTCTGATGGCCACATTTAAACATGCCCTTATGTCTCAACCAAGAACTTTGTTGGTTCGCTTTATTGGGAAGAAGTGTTGGGGATAAGATTGTACCCAAAGTAGGGCTTTTCCTATAAGAGCACCTTAAACCCTTTTTAACTTTTTCCTCAAGTTTGTCATCCGCTTTTAATAATTGGAAATTATTCCAAATTATGTTACATATCTGTTCATATTGTGCACTATGTCCCGTAACAAAAGTTATTCCTTCAAAATTCTCCTTATTTCTTAATTTCAGTTCCAAAAGACTCTCTCTTGACCTACATGACACTGACTGTCTGGCTTTCTGAATTACTTTATGAGGATATCTCCTCTTTTTAAGTCTGTGTTCGAGATCAAGAGAGAGCCTTTTGAAATCATCACAATCTGAACAGTTCCTTTTAAGCCTGATAAATTCTCCCTTGGCTATGGCTAAAGGAACATGTTTTGGGTGACATCTCGTACCATACAATACTGCATTTCCTGAGATTGGTTTTCTTTAAACAGTTGTTTTAAAGTGAAGGTAAAGTTACCTCTACTTCTATCAAGCATAGCATTAGGGATGCAAAATAAATATGTTTAATTCATCATTTTTAATATTGTTACCTATAGATAAAGTTATCGGCTTTAGAATGGCTCTTCTTACCATCCTCTAATACAACCCGTATATAACTTTTTTTTTCGCTATCGATCATGTTTTTTTATGCTCCAATTGAAATCTCAGCCGTTAGGCGGCCATCCCTCCGCGTCATCCGCCCTTTTAGTCTACGCATGCTCTCTTTAAGTACTTTACTGCTTGCTGATGACAAAGCGCGCTCCCATTTTGCGCATGCGTGTTACTTCCAAGTAAGCATCCTTTCATACATCATCTGCTTGCTACGGAGTGCTTGGATACAGAGAGTATTCATACAATTCTATGTTACCTTTAGAAGCGCAGTTTGAAATAGTGTTTGTCGGTGACCTGCGCAGTGGTTTGCAGCCTCAGCGATTAGCACATGTGCAGTTAGATACTGTAGTGTGAACGCGCATTTCAGAAACAGAGCGGGCGGGACAGCTGAAGTAGTCAGCAAGATAAAAAGATGGAAGTAGTGCTTGGGAGGAGTCGTGAGATAAGCGGTAGGGATTTTGACATATAATTTTGTTTGGAAAATATTGAAGTAAGCAGAAAAAAAACTTAGCGACTAGACTAGTGACATATAGATAAATGCTAGGTTATCTTCCATAATGTCAAACGTTACCTTCACTTTAATTGACCCATCATTCATGCCTTCAAGTGTAAGATCCAAATAATTAATAAACTTGGAATGGTGTTCAAAAGTAAATCCAAGACCAATTTTGTTGTTATTAAGGTAGGAAACAAAGGGATCAATCAGATCCTCAGGGCCTACCCATATAAACAACAAATCATCTATATATCGTTTATACAGCGATATATAGTGTCTGTAAGGGTAACTATCCCGTGGAAAAACTTGAATAAATTTGCAAATGACGGGGCAAATTTAGCCTTCATTGCTGTTCCACGTCTCTGGAGATAGTACACCTCCTCAAACAAAAAGAAATTTTGTAAGTAAAAAGCCCAAAACCTTAATTAGGTACACACTGAAATCTTCAGTGAAATCAGTGTGATGCTCCAGAAAGAAACAGATGGCCTAAAGACCCTTGTTGTGGGGGATGCTTGAATAAAGGGAAATGGCATCCACAGTGAGCCATCTGGAACCTTCTGTCCAATGTAACTCTTTGGTCACTTGCAGGACATGCTTGGTATCTCTGAGATGTGATGGAAGAGAAACTACCAACGGTTGGAGAATGTGGTCGACCCCAATAAGGAGTCTACCCCACTAACAATGGGCCGCCCCTTTATGTTGTCCAGGGATTTATGGACTTTTGGGAGATGATGGAACAGGGGGATCTTAGGATGGTCTGGTAATAGATTGTTCAACGTGCTTCTATCTAGAAACCCCTGTTCCATCCCCTCATCAAGGATTTGTTCCAGTTCTGCTCGAAACATAGGAGTAGGGTCCCTTTTAAGCACAGTGTACTCATCAAGATTAGTAAGCTGCCGTAAACCTTCAGCTATATACTGACCACGATCCATGACTACTGCCATCCCTCCTTTATCTGCTTTCCTAATCACAAGTTCAGTATTCCCTTTTAGTTCCTGTATTGATTTTCTTTAATTTTCATTTAAATTTTGTTTCTGATATGCAATTTGATCTTTTAAAGTTAAGAGGTCCTTTTCTACTCGGTTGTAGAAAGTTTCTACAATATATCCCCTATGGTGTATATGTATTTACAGACATATATACACACATATAAACACATAAATACATATGTACGCATATATAGAAATATATATAAGTGCATTGTAGCCCTTTGCAGTTACGTAGATGAAAATATGAAAAAACATATTTATGCAGTATTCATATTTAATAAAGTGTTATACTGTGTATTTACTGTAAATATTTCACATTTCAATGTTTATATATAAGTTTTAGGTTTTTCCCCACTTTTTTTGCTCCGTTGACTTCTATAGAGGAATACTTTAACGCACACGTTATATTCTAAGTTCAGACTTTTGCGCTTGTCGGGTTAGCGCAAGAACAAAAACAGTTTACTTTCAACTCATAATACGAGTGCAACCTTATAGCGCAGTTAACTCTCTAGTGGGAGCGTTAAATAGAGCTCCACTTGTAATCTGACCCAATATATAGTGAAACCGGGTCATCGGTACGCAATTGTTGGGGGGGGGGGGAATTAGCTTGTTATACCTTTTTTTTTTTTTTTTTTTTTTTCATTTTATTTTAAGGTTGTAGCAGACTGTATGCTCTTGTGAATCACTCATTTTCCTGTCAATCAAAAAGACATTGGATTGAAATCTTTGGGTATTTTTACCTGTGGCCTATACACATTCATTTTTCTTTTCTTTTTTTTTATTTAATAAAACCAGTTATTTTATTTTTATTTAATATCATTATTTTCCCTAGATTTCTGGATTGGCGAAGAGGACATAAAAGTTAATTCCTTTTTAAAATATAATAATGTTTCTTTTAAATATTCTCTCAAAGGGGCTGAAACTTTACAGCCTACTAGTTTTGTAGATCATTTTCTATTATAGGTAATTTTTTTATGTGTCATTTTGCAGCTATAATTTGAAGCAATGCTTTCACTGGTCAGATGGGAATTTGAAAATCAGGTAGTCAGAGTAATTACTATATTTATTATTTTTAAAGCATTGTCCTATTGTGTAACGCAGAATAAGAATTTAACATAGCGATATAGTAATGGTCACATGACTGAGTACATCAGAAGAGCGCAAGTGCTAAAACACTTAAGGCCGATGCTCTAAAGGTCTCTGGGCTGGCGAGATTATTAAAGAATGTTCACCAGTCCTTCTATTTCCCTAGTGTAATGATCTAAAGCTACTTCTTACCCTGAAAACAGTGTGTCTCGTTAAGTAGCGTATACTGCAAAAATAGTTTTTTTCAGAATCGTAAATTTGAATGTAAATTACACAGGTATAAATCATATTAAATAGCATAAATCGTAATTTAAGTACAATGGATATGTAAAAATGACTTAAAAATGTGTACTTAATAAGAACAAAATACAAAGCACAATTGTTTTTTTTTTTTTATTAAAATAGGCGGAACATGGGTGTTCATTGGGCGTATATAAAATTGGGTCTCTAATCCCTTTGTAATTCTGTAAAGATGTTTGCAGTACAGATCTCACAGATTTTTCTTGCAAACTAATAGGTAGCTTGCTTTTCTCAAAATACTTAATACCCTAAAAACACATGCATATAAACATATAGGTGATTGTAAGATGCAGCGTAATGTGATTTTTATTGGCTGCAGGATTTCATTTTTAAAGTGCGCCCACTGCTAGCTTCGCCCTACACAGTGAAGTTTCCCTTTCCAGCGAGTTCCATTACTTTCAATAGGAGACATCTCGCCGCTCGCAAGGACTGCCCACTTTTTATAATAATTCCACCAGGGCAGCCCCTGAGAAAAACCACATCTGATCTGATGAAGTTTAGATCATCAGGAGCAAAGGGCCTGAGGGGAAATCGCCAAGGGGGAAATCATCGCTCTCGTGACTTTCCTTTCTCTTACGCGATTGGTTGCGTTAGAGAAAGAGCGGGCTTTACACCCTCACTTGAGCGCGTAAGGATACATACGGGCAGTGGATCCTGCCCGTATGTAGTGAAGGGCGAGCAGACAACTTCTCAAGTTGAGAAGCCTGTCCGCTCGCTGCTTAGTACATGGGGTCTAAGAGATGTTTATCATGCTATGAAGGGTTCTGTATGTGAAGGAGAGACTCCTGTATTACAGTATAAGGTGTAAAAAAATCATAAAGATGTTGTGGGATTTCTCTCCATGGTGATGAGATTTAGCGCATCAAAGAGAATATTCTCTTCTTGTACCATTGTGTCTGCAGATTGTACCAAGCACGGTAAGTGTGCACATCAGTGGTGTATTTGGTTTTGTGCTCCCAATTAAGCCCCACCCCCGTAAATTTTAGTTTATAATCATTTTGTATATTTCTCACAAGAAGATACCAAGGACACATGCAAGTCTTGTGTGCCCTCACTAGATAACTATGGATCATTTCTTAGTTACAAAATTAAAACATTCGGAAACCCTAGGAGTAGGCTGCTCCCAATAAAATCTGCTGCCCTAGGCACATACCTAGTTGGCCTAGGTCAGGAAACACCTGTTGGTGAACTAGTGACTATTTTAAAACCAGTTCCAGCTTGATATAGTAAAGAGGAGTTGTTATTAATCTATCTCAACTCAAATAAAAATGGGTCTTTAAAATTTGGATAACAAAGAGTAGATCCAGCCAGAATTAGCTTTTGTTGTGCCATCTCTGCCAGCTGGGATTTATTTTCCCCTGAACAGACTGCGAAGAAACACTACGTGGGCACTGGCAGACAGGCTGGCCAAGGTCCAGTGTTGCATTTGTATACAGACCCTTAAGTGCTTCAAATGTCAGCAGCACAGAATGAAGAAAGCAGCATATGAAAACGAGAGGTTCCTTCTGTGCCAACAACATAATATAAACATTGTGATTCGCTTTCCTTGTAAATAAAGTCATTTAGAGATGTCTGTAGCAGTACATGACACTCTGATGTTCCCACGTGATGCCCTGTAAAGTAAATCAGTACAAATGTCTGCATTATCTTAATGTCAGATGAACAAAGTCTGTAGCACTGGAATAGAGACAAGATTATATAAAGCGGGGGGGGGGGCAGCTGGTGGCCCCTGGGAAAAAGGAGAGCTAAGAATGTGAGCCATAGTTTTTGTGGCCCCAGTAAAACCAAGGGCTTTGGGGGTTTCTGGTGGGTGGGCACAACTCAAAAGACAGAGGGTACCTTGTCACCATTCCTATTCCCGGCTCTGTGAAACTGGATGTTTTTAGAAAACATATTATTTGTGTATCTGATAGTCATACATTTATATGTGGCTTTTAAGGCTTTTAAAATATTGCTCTGCGTGCCCATGTGTTAGGAGGTTTTCCATCACTGATGAATAATAGAATACAGAAATATTTATCATCTATCTGTCTGTCTGTGTGCACGGCACTCTATTTAGTTAAGAAGTGGGTCAAACGGTAACACTTGGGGATAACTTCCAAAAGATCAAGATCATCTGGAGTTTATTTCAGTTTGGAATTTAATTCTTTTTGCATTATACTTGTATTAGCTAAAATATGTTTCTAGTAGAAAATACATTGTTTGTTTTTGGGGGCATACATACATATGCTGCATATACCCCATGCACTCAGAGAGCCAGTGGTTGTTATCACTGACACAATACACATCGCTGCTGGCTCTCTGAAAGGACTATTAAACAGTGCAATACATGGCCTAAGCAAAACAAATATATCTATTTTAAACATATTGGGCCAGATTACAAGTGGAGCACAGAATTATCGTGCATTACAAGTGGCTGGTAATCGCTATCACGAGCTCGCGTAGCAATTAGCGCTTATAAAATTAACCAGAGATCAGATCTCTGGTTAATTTTATAAATCTGCCCAAAATACAAGCGCAACCCAGGTGCTGAAGCAAAAATGGGCCAGGTCCCAAGCTTTGCATTCCTGCTTTTCAATAAACATAGCAAGAGAACAAAGAAAATTGATAATAGTAGTAAATTAGAAAGTTGGTTTAGTATCCCTTTAATTTCAATTGCCAATTACACGAAAAATGGCACAAAATTGATAAATAGTTTGTAATTAAAAATATTAATATTTTATAACGATCTTTTTATTGCTGTAAACTTTTTTTTTTTGACTGTGTCATATACCTTGAACAGGTGCAATGTTGTGATGGGCGTGCAGCAGCGCGCATGTGCTGCATTTGTGCATATACCTTTGAAACAGTAATAGCTGTTAGTACTAGAAGAAGTTTTGCTAATAAACGTGTATTGCAAAAAATGTTTCTATTGAAATCCGAAATGAACATCATAAACTTTTCCGTTTTATCTATCGTGTCCCTTGAAACAAGCGATTGGACCTTTTTTCTTTTCTTTTAGAATGCTAGATACATATTTCTGAAGGCATATTTAAGTATGGCATTGCTATGTTCTTTATGGCGCAAGGCTACTTGATATAAACATATTTTCATCATCTTTGACACTGTAACCGAATATGATAAAGCAAGAAGCAAAGGGATAAAAACACAAAATTGCGCATTCTTTCCAAATTCAGACGATTAAAACATTTTTTATCAGAAATTAGAAAAATAACTGGTGTCTTTCTAAAGGGAAAAGAAATCACAAAACTCTTTTTTTTTTCAAATCTATGTTTTGATCTTAGTACATAAAACCAAAAGATAGAATTGTCTCATTACTGCTATCCGTTAACGCTAAGTTTTCATTGCTTTCAAGTATCACAGCCCCCTGCTTGGTCTCAAGGGGTTAATCTGACAGCAGCTCTGCGCAGTCTGCGTGCGAGAAGAATAAAGCTACCAGCTCTTCCTCTTTGCTTGTGAATTGGAAGTCTTTTAACGTGAAAGACAAAGCCTGGACTGAATTCATCAGTGGAGCTTGTCGTTTGTATTGGAGCCTGCAAGCACCTAATCTTCCTTGTCGAAGAGACGCGTGCGGCGGCAGCAGCTGGCTGGATAAAGCTGCGCTACCCACATTCCCCCCTTTAATTGAGCAAACATAAAGGAAAAGATTATTAAAAGACTTGTCTAATGCTAGGGAAATGGAAGACAGAAGGTTATAAATATGCTAATTGCGTTCCTATAGACTCCAGGCTGATATTCAGCTTCATGGTCTCACCTGCGTTAGACTTATTCTTTCATTATATCAGGTAGAAAAAGCGCCGTAACAAGACACATGCCTATTTGTGTTTCACACGTCTACGTTTATGCTAATTCGCCTCTTTCTTTTTTATTTTCTAGGTATCATTTAGCCTATTATATAAAAATAGGGAAGGGTACAAAAAAAAAAGGAAAATCATTTTAAAGGGCCACAAAACCCAAAATGTTTCTTTTATCATTCATATAGACCATACAGTTTTAAACAAATTTCTAATTTACTTCTATTATCCAATTTTGCTTCATTCTCTTGGTATTCTTTATTGAAGGGGCAGCAATGCAGTACTGGGAGCTAGCTAAACACATCTGGTTAACTAATGACAAGTTGCATTTATGTGCAGCCACCAATCGGCAGCTAGCTCCTGGGCCTAACTAGGTTATGCTTTTCAACTAAGGATACCAAGAGAATGAAGCAAATTAGATAGTACAAGGAAATTGAAAAGCTGTTTAAAATCACATGATCTGTCTGAATCATGAAAGAAAAAATGTGGGTTTCATGTCCCTTTAACGTCTTATAAGGCAGAATCTGGAACCACGTGTCATGGTCAAGATTAAAATTATGCAGAAAATTTGTAAGATTTTTATAATCCAAGTATTGCTTTATATTGTGCTGGGACTAAGTAGTCCTGGAAAAATACATTTATGTCTCTTTAAACATGCAACATTAGATGTATTGGCTATTACATTTATAATTCTAGAATTATAAATATTTCTCTATTCATTCTAAATAGTTCATTTCCTTAAAATGTGAATTCTTACAAATGATCTGTTAAAACCTTTACATGGGTTAAGCACATAGTCATCTGCAAACAATTGTGCAATAGTAAAAAAAAATCCAATTATTTTTTCCCTTTTACAGTTAGTTGCAAGATTTTCCTGAGCAAGCTAAAAATCTTTCTGTAAGTCTTCCATGAAACTCTGCAAATCAATCTTAAAAGTCACTTTTTATATTAAAGGGAGTTGAAACCCCAAAAAATGTCTTTCATGATTCAGATAGAGCTAGCGATTTTTAGCAACTTTCTAATTTACTTCTATTATCAATTTTTCTTCATTCTCTTGGTATCTTTGGTTGAAAAAGCAGGGACTTAAGCTTAGGAGCCGGCCCATTTCTGGAACACTATATGGCAGCAGTTTTGCAAGAAGGTTATCCATTTACAAGAGCACTAGAGGGCAGCACTATTTCCTGTCATGTAGCGCTTCAGATGCTACCTAGGTGTCTCTTCATCACAGAATATCATGGGAATGTAAATCAAGTAAATTGGAAACTTATTAAAAATGTTATTCTCTGTATGAATCACAAAATTCATTTTTCTGGGTTTTTTATCCCTTTAAATAATCTATTAGACCTTGGGGACATTGGGGCAAACAGAAGCTAAAACAAAGCTGAGATTTTCCTGTTTTACAATAAAGATCCAGAAAAAATTATCTTTTCCTGTACACATAATTTTCAGTGAATTTAACATCAATCTAATCCGTAGAAATCAGAAGGGAGAAATGTTTTACAACCAGCCTTGTAAAAAAAGGAAGTTACTCTTCAAGTATTATAATAAAAAAGGAAATGAAAAAAAGGCAATAAAAGGATTAAATTGTGCAGGCTAGATAAACGCAATACTGTTGTTGGAATGAAAACAGTAAAAAGTCTATAAAATTCTGTACTAATAAAGAGCAAATTATTTTACTAATGTTGTTTTGTCAATATAAACAATCAGTTTACTAAAAGGGACAGTAATCGTGGAATAAATTAAATGTAATATGCATAGTGTGTGCATTAAAGATTCTGGGGTGCTATAAATTAATCTTGTAGCTGCGAGATTAAAATAAAACGTAAGCTTTGCAAAGCTCTACTAGACAGTTCCTCTGGCAGTCTGCAGTCCCCCCACTATGTCCACAGTGGGCGGTACAGCCAATGGGAAGGCTTCTATATACACCGTATCCTCCTATTACGTGCTCTCTGTAATATTTGGGCAGCTTCTACAAGCGGTCATGTTGCGCAGGCAGCCTGACTCCGGAGCATGCAGAATGGGGCAGGTGGTCGTCTTATCAGTGGCTGTACGACGTACTGCTAACTTTGAGGAATTCTTTTTGAAGGCAATATCCTTTTAAATTTGCAACTACAGGATTCATTTCCAGTTCACTATATTTAATTTATTCCATGTTTGCTGTCTATTTTTATTAATATTCATTTCTGTCGACCACAATTTTTAAATTGGTATGCTTCATGCGTACTCTTGCTTGTTTGATGGCTGAAAATGATAAAAAAAAAAAAAATCCCCACCTCAAAAAAATAAAATAAAAAAAGGTTATAATTTTCAATTGTAATATCCTTTTTGAAATGAAAAGGTTGGCAGATGTAATTTCCTGTTACTTTGTAAGAAAAACATCCTTCAATATCCATCTAGACCTGTCTGGGACACCATTGGGTAACAATTTTATTTTGTACTTTAGTTAGATGTGAGAATTTTTATTTATTTTTTACAAATATTTTGAGATCAGCCCTAAATAAAACCTTTGCTAGTTCTTATAACATTTTAATAATCTTGTGCTTATGTCAAAGAGATGGTGAACTAAATTAGCAGCCAATCAACAGCTAGTGAGTGCATCACGCCTCCTGAGGCTACCTAGGTATGCTTTTTTTTAACAAGGATACATTTTTTTGCATTTGCCATTAACCCTTTGGTGATTTGTAATCTTTTATAGTTCAGTTTGTTTTAACCTTGGCCTAGGCTCAACAGCATTGTGCTAAAGTGTGTGTAGAAACGACTTCTAGATGCTTTAAAGGGATAGTCTAGTCCAGTGATTTTTAACCTTTTTTTTTGCCCTGGCACACTTTTTTACATTAAAAAATCCTGTGGCACACCACCATCCCAAATTTTTTTTAAAAATCACACATTGTAGCCTAATACAGCATATATATATACATACATACACACAAACACACACATACTGTATGTATTGTGCTGTTATGCCATGCCTCCTACAAACTACCCCTGCACTGGGAGTAAAAAACAAGCAAAGTTTAAAAAATATGTCACACTGTTGTCAGTCTGCCGTGGCACACCTGAGGATCTCTCACGGCACACTAATGTGCCACGGCACACTGGTTGAAAAACACTGGTCTAGTCAAAATTAAACTTTCATGATTCAGATATAGCAGCAATTTTAAGCAACTTTCTAATTTACTCCTATTATCAATTTTTCTTTGTTCCTTTGGTATCTTCATTTGAAAAAGCAAGAATGTAAGCTTAGGAGCCGGACAATTTTTGGTTCAGAACCTGGGTAGCGCTTGCTCATTGGTGCCTAAATGTAGCCATATAATTTTGACTAGACTATCCCTTTAACTAGAAATATCTGTTACACTATGTAAGCGTAACTCTAAGGGGCGCTAGAAAAAATATATAATTTTTAAAAATGTAATTAAAAAAAAAAGGCCAACCAAGGCCTAATATAAATATAGATGTATTACAACAATCTGTAGGATAATACTGAAGTATAGTAAAAACAATAAACACTATAAAAAATAATATAAAATGATCAGATAATAATGTATAAAGACAAAATAATAATGACAATTACAGAAAAAATGAGACATGGACTCTCATCAAATGTGATGTGATGAGATCAATATAAACAGAAAATGCAGCTTAAAACAATATATAATAAATAAATAGTATTAAGTCTCTAATAAGTTCTTATCTGTATATGATATTGATGCTCAGACAGTCCCAAGATTAGGAGGGCACTTCAGAGGTTTATTAGTCCTCCTGGGTAGCACATATATTAGATTCTCCCTTAGATCCAGAAGTCAGCTCCTTGTCATAAAACCAGTCTGGGTAGATACTCTCTCTGTGCAAAGAAAATCACAAAGACAAGGGCGCCTCCTCGTGTGATACAGTTTGGACAAATGTAAAAATAGGTGAATACAGATTTTATACTCACAAGTAAAGCAGCACTCTGTTGTGCTTATAGAGGCAGACTGGGAGTTCACAATGTCCCAATTCACTGACCAAGGCAGTGCAACAAATCACTCCAGGGTAGGTTTCAATCAAGCTCAGGCTCTCAGCAAAGAGTTAAAATACCATAGTTTAATGGTGCAGTAAAATACAATATAAAATGTCACAAATGTGACCGTAACAATGAACACCTTTTTTTACATTTGTCAAAACTATATCACACGAGGAGGCGCCCTTAAGGGTCTTTGTGATTTCCTTTGCACAGAGAGTATTTATCCCTTTAACTAAACCAATCCACAACTAACGTGGAAATTCTTTTATAAAAAGACCTTGTTTGTTCTCCCTTCCCAGGTAATTCTTGCAGAGAGGAAGGGCACGGATGAGCTGTACGCCATCAAGATCCTGAAGAAAGATGTAGTAATTCAAGACGACGACGTTGAATGTACAATGGTGGAGAAAAGAGTGTTGGCCGTAGCTGAGAAGCCGCCATTCCTGACGCAACTCCACTCCTGCTTCCAGACCATGGTGAGGAGCGTCAGACCGTAAAGTTACAATCAAACTCTCACGATTCAGATAGAGCAAAACAACAGCAAAACTTACCAAAGGGTTTACCTTTCAACTAAGGAGACCAAGAGAAAGAAGCACTTTTATAATACAATTCGACTGGTACATGTTTGCTGTTTTTATGGTTTAAATAGAGCGTGCAATAATAAAAAAAAAACTTTCAAATTTACTTCTAATATCAAATCAGTTTTGTTCTCTTGGTATCCTTTGCTAAAGACTAAACCTAGGTAGGCTCAGAGGAGCATGCATGTGTTTTTAGTATTCTATGGCAGCAGTGTAAGCTACAATATATAATATTACTACAGTGAATGCTAGACACATGAACACTCCTGAGCGCCTCTGAGCCTACCTAGGTTTAGTCTTCAGTAAAGGATACCAAGAGAACAAAACTGATTTGATATTAGAAGTAAATTGGAAAGTTTTTTTATTGCACGCTCTATTTAAACCAGGAAAGTTTCATTTCTTTCATGTAATTAGCAAGAGTCCATGAGCTAGTGACGTATGGGATATACATTCCTACCAGGAGGGGCAAAGTTTCCCAAACCTCAAAATGCCTATAAATACACCCCTCACCACACCCACAATTCAGTTTTTACAAACTTTGCCTCCTATGGAGGTGGTGAAGTAAGTTTGTGCTAGATTCTACGTTGATATGCGCTCCGCAGCAAGTTGGAGCCCTGTTTTCCTCTCAGCGTGCAGTGAATGTCAGAGGGATGTGAGGAGAGTATTGCCTATTTGAATGCAGTGATCTCCTTCTACGGGGTCTATTTAATAGGTTCTCTGTTATCGGTCGTAGAGATTCATCTCTTACCTCCCTTTTCAGATCGACAATATACTCTTATTTATATACCATTACCTCTGCTGATTTTCGTTTCAGTACTGGTTTGGCTTTCTACAAACATGTAGATGAGTGTCCTGGGGTAAGTAAATCTTATTTTCTGTGACACTCTAAGCTATGGTTGGGCACTTTATTTATAAAGTTCTAAATATATGTATTCAAACATTTATTTGCCTTGACTCAGGATGTTCAACTTTCCTTATTTTCAGACAGTCAGTTTCATATTTGGGATAATGCATTTGAATCAATTTTTTTCTTACCTTAAAATTTGACTCTTTTTTCCCTGTGGGCTGTTAGGCTCGCGGGGGCTGAAAATGCTTCATTTTATTGCGTCATTCTTGGCGCGGACTTTTTTGGCGCAAAAAATCTTTTTTGTTTCCGGCGTCATACGTGTCGCCGGAAGTTGCGTCATTTTTTGACGTCTTTTTGCGCCAAAAATGTTGGCTTTCCGGATGTGGCGTCATTTTTGGCGCCAAAAAGCATTTAGGCGCCAAATAATGTGGGCGTCTTATTTGGCGCCAAAAAATATGGGCGTCGCTTTTGTCTCCACATTATTTCAGTCTCATTTTTTCTTTGCTTCTGGTTACTAGAAGCTTGTTTATTGGCATTTTTTCCCATTCCTGAAACTGTCATTTAAGGAATTTGATCAATTTTGCTTTATATGTTGTTTTTTCTCTTACATATTGCAAGATGTCTCACGTTGCATCTGAGTCAGAAGATACTTCAGGAAAATCGCTGTCTAGTGCTGGAACTACCAAAGCTAAGTGTATCTGCTGTAAACTTTTGGTAGCTATTCCTCCGGCTGTTGTTTGTATTAATTGTCATGACAAACTTGTTAAAGCAGATAATATTTCCTTTAGTAATGTACCATTGCCTGTTGCAGTTCCTTCAACATCTAAGGTGCAGAATGTTCCTGATAACATAAGAGATTTTGTTTCTGAATCCATCAAGAAGGCTATGTCTGTTATTTCTCCTTCTAGTAAACATAAAAAATCTTTTAAAACTTCTCTCTCTACAGATGAATTTTTAAATGAACATCATCATTCTGATTCTGATGACTCTTCTGGTTCAGAGGATTCTGTCTCAGAGATTGATGCTGATAAATCTTCATATTTATTTAAAATGGAATTTATTCGTTCTTTACTTAAAGAAGTACTAATTGCTTTAGAAATTGAGGATTCTGGTCCTCTTGATACTAATTCTAAACGTTTAGATAAGGTATTTAAATCTCCTGTGGTTATTCCAGAAGTTTTTCCTGTTCCTAATGCTATTTCTGAAGTAATTTCCAGAGAATGGGATAAATTGGGTAATTCATTTACTCCTTCTAAACGTTTTAAGCAATTATATCCTGTGCCGTCTGACAGATTAGAATTTTGGGACAAAATCCCTAAAGTCGATGGGGCTATTTCTACCCTTGCTAAACGTACTACTATTCCTACATCGGATGGTACTTTGTTTAAAGATCCTTTAGATAGGAAAATTGAATCCTTTCTAAGAAAAGCTTATCTGTGTTCAGGTAATCTTCTTAGACCTGCTATATCATTGGCTGATGTTGCTGCAGCTTCAACTTTTTGGTTGGAGACTTTAGCGCAACAAGTAACAGATCATGATTCTCATAATATTATTATTCTTCTTCAGCATGCTAATAATTTTATCTGTGATGCCATCTTTGATATTATCAGAGTTGATGTCAGGTTTATGTCTCTAGCTATTCTAGCTAGAAGAGCTTTATGGCTTAAAACTTGGAATGCTGATATGGCTTCTAAATCAACTCTACTTTCCATTTCTTTCCAGGGTAACAAATTATTTGGTTCTCAGTTGGATTCTATTATCTCAACTGTTACTGGTGGGAAAGGAACTTTTTTACCACAAGATAAAAAATCTAAGGGTAAAAACAGGGCTAATAATCGTTTTCGTTCCTTTCGTTTCAACAAAGAACAAAAGCCTGATCCTTCATCCTCAGGAGCAGTTTCAGTTTGGAAACCATCTCCAGTCTGGAATAAATCCAAGCCTTCTAGAAAGGCAAAGCCTGCTTCTAAGTCCACATGAAGGTGCGGCCCTCATTCCAGCTCAGCTGGTAGGGGGCAGGTTACGTTTTTTCAAAGAAATTTGGATCAATTCTGTTCACAATCTTTGGATTCAGAACATTGTTTCAGAAGGGTACAGAATTGGTTTCAAGATGAGACCTCCTGCAAAGAGATTTTTTCTTTCCCGTGTCCCAGTAAATCCAGTGAAAGCTCAAGCATTTCTGAATTGTGTTTCAGATCTAGAGTTGGCTGGAGTAATTATGCCAGTTCCAGTTCTGGAACAGGGGATGGGGTTTTATTCAAATCTCTTCATTGTACCAAAGAAGGAGAATTCCTTCAGACCAGTTCTGGATCTAAAAATATTGAATCATTATGTAAGGATACCAACATTCAAAATGGTAACTGTAAGGACTATCTTGCCTTTTGTTCAGCAAGGGCATTATATGTCCACAATAGATTTACAGGATGCATATCTGCATATTCCGATTCATCCAGATCATTATCAGTTCCTGAGATTCTCTTTTCTGGACAAGCATTACCAGTTTGTGGCTCTGCCGTTTGGCCTAGCTACAGCTCCAAGAATTTTTACAAAGGTTCTCGGTGCCCTTCTGTCTGTAATCAGAGAACAGGGTATTGTGGTATTTCCTTATTTGGACGATATCTTGGTACTTGCTCAGTCTTTACATTTAGCAGAATCTCATACGAATCGACTTGTGTTGTTTCTTCAAGATCATGGTTGGAGGATCAATTCACCAAAAAGTTCATTGATTCCTCAGACAAGGGTAACCTTTCTGGGTTTCCAGATAGATTCAGTGTCCATGACTCTGTCTTTAACAGACAAGAGACGTCTAAAATTGATTTCGGCTTGTCGAAACCTTCAGTCACAATCATTCCCTTCGGTAGCCTTATGCATGGAAATTCTAGGTCTTATGACTGCTGCATCGGACGCGATCCCCTTTGCTCGTTTTCACATGCGACCTCTTCAGCTCTGTATGCTGAATCAATGGTGCAAGGATTACACAAAGATATCTCAATTAATATCTTTAAAACCGATTGTACGACACTCTCTAACGTGGTGGACAGATCACCATCGTTTGATTCAGGGGGCTTCTTTTGTGCTTCCGACCTGGACTGTAATTTCAACAGATGCAAGTCTCACAGGTTGGGGAGCTGTGTGGGGATCTCTGATAGCACAAGGAGTTTGGGAATCTCAGGAGGTGAGATTACCGATCAATATTTTGGAACTCTGTGCAATTTTCAGAGCTCTTCAGTTTTGGCCTCTTCTGAAGAGAGAATCGTTCATTTGTTTTCAGACAGACAATGTCACTACTGTGGCATACATCAATCATCAAGGAGGGACTCACAGTCCTCTGGCTATGAAAGAAGTATCTCGAATTCTGGTTTGGGCGGAATCCAGCTCCTGTCTAATATCTGCGGTTCATATCCCAGGTATAGACAATTGGGAAGCGGATTATCTCAGTCGCCAAACGTTGCATCCGGGCGAATGGTCTCTTCACCCAGAGGTATTTCTTCAGATTGTTCAAATGTGGGAGCTTCCAGAAATAGATCTGATGGCGTCTCATCTAAACAAGAAACTTCCCAGGTATCTGTCCAGATCCCGGGATCCTCAGGCGGAAGCAGTGGATGCATTATCACTTCCTTGGAAGTATCATCCTGCTTATATCTTTCCGCCTCTAGTTCTTCTTCCAAGAGTAATCTCCAAGATTCTGAAGGAATGCTCGTTTGTTCTGCTGGTAGCTCCGGCATGGCCTCACAGGTTTTGGTATGCGGATCTTGTCCGGATGGCCTCTTGCCATCCGTGGACTCTTCCGCTACGACCAGACCTTCTGTCGCAAGGTCCTTTTTTCCATCAGGATCTCAAATCCTTAAATTTAAAGGTATGGAGATTGAACGCTTGATTCTTGGTCAAAGAGGTTTCTCTGACTCTGTGATTAATACTATGTTACAGGCTCGTAAATCTGTATCCAGAGAGATATATTATAGAGTCTGGAAGACTTATATTTCTTGGTGTCTTTCTCATCATTTTTCTTGGCATTCTTTTAGAATTCCGAGAATTTTACAGTTTCTTCAGGATGGTTTAGATAAAGGTTTATCCGCAAGTTCTTTGAAAGGACAAATCTCTGCTCTTTCTGTTCTTTTTCACAGAAAGATTGCTAATCTTCCCGATATTCATTGTTTTGTACAAGCTTTGGTTCGTATAAAACCTGTCATTAAGTCAATTTCTCCTCCTTGGAGTTTGAATTTGGTTCTGGGGGCTCTTCAAGCTCCTCCGTTTGAACCTATGCATTCATTGGACATTAAATTACTTTCTTGGAAAGTTTTGTTCCTTTTGGCAATCTCTTCTGCCAGAAGAGTTTCTGAATTATCTGCTCTTTCTTGTGAGTCTCCTTTTCTGATTTTTCATCAGGATAAGGCAGTGTTGCGAACTTCTTTTGAATTTTTACCTAAAGTTGTGAATTCTAACAACATTAGTAGAGAAATTGTGGTTCCTTCATTATGTCCTAATCCTAAGAATTCTAAGGAGAAATCATTGCATTCTTTGGATGTTGTTAGAGCTTTGAAATATTATGTTGAAGCTACTAAGTCTTTCCGAAAGACTTCTAGTTTATTTGTTATCTTTTCCGGTTCTAGAAAAGGCCAGAAAGCTTCTGCCATTTCTTTGGCATCTTGGTTGAAATCTTTAATTCATCTTGCCTATGTTGAGTCGGGTAAAACTCCGCCTCAAAGGATTACAGCTCATTCTACTAGGTCAGTTTCTACTTCCTGGGCGTTTAGGAATGAAGCTTCGATTGATCAGATTTGCAAAGCAGCAACTTGGTCCTCTTTGCATACTTTTACTAAATTCTACCATTTTGATGTATTTTCTTCTTCTGAAACAGTTTTTGGTAGAAAAGTACTTCAGGCAGCGGTTTCAGTTTGAATCTTCTGCTTATGTTTTTCATTAAACTTTATTTTGGGTGTGGATTATTTTCAGCAGGAATTGGCTGTCTTTATTTTTATCCCTCCCTCTCTAGTGACTCTTGCGTGGAAAGATCCACATCTTGGGTAATCATTATCCCATACGTCACTAGCTCATGGACTCTTGCTAATTACATGAAAGAAAACATAATTTATGTAAGAACTTACCTGATAAATTCATTTCTTTCATATTAGCAAGAATCCATGAGGCCCGCCCTTTTTTTGGGGTGGTTATGATTTTTGTATAAAGCACAATTATTCCAATTCCTTATTTTATATGCTTTCACACTTTTTTATCACCCCACTTCTTGAGGGGTGTATTTATAGGCATTTTGAGGTTTGGGAAACTTTGCCCCTCCTGGTAGGAATGTATATCCCATACGTCACTAGCTCATGGACTCTTGCTAATATGAAAGAAATTAATTTATCAGGTAAGTTCTTACATAAATTATGTTTTTTGACTTTACTGTCACTTTAGCAGCAGACTTGTGGGGAGGGGGTTACCAAACAGCTTGCGATAGGTTGATTCAATTGGATCTGTTCCCTTCATTATGTAAAACTGATGCTGGTTTTTTTTTAGGACCGCTTATATTTTGTCATGGAGTTTGTGAACGGTGGAGATCTCATGTATCAGATTCAGCAGGTGGGACGGTTCAAGGAGCCACATGCAGTGTAAGTAATGACTTTGGGTTCCATAAACTCTCCATCAGGAACCCCCTACCTTACCCCATAAAAACATTACTCAGAACAATATGTGAGTATTGTACTGACTCATTGTCAAGGTGTCTGTCTTGCTTTCAGAATAGAACTCCAGGAGAAGATTTCTGATAACATCTATTCACTTTCAGAATCTTATGACTTTCATCTCCATCCAGGAGGGATATAGCATTTGTTAACATTCTGTTTTAATGCCTGATTTTCTAAAGCTCTCTGTCTGGTGAGATTCTATAAGCTGCTTTGTGGGAATTGCGAGGCACATCAGACATTGTTTTAATTAAACACAGTTTTTATTTTGGGAACTGTGTATCTCACTAATATGAGACACTTACTTTACAGTATAATGCTCAGTAAAATAGGCTGATGATTTCTGACATGCAGTTTCTCACACTTGTGTGCACTCTCGTTCTCACCTACCTTAACCCCTTAATTACCACAGCACTTTTCCATTTTCTGTCCGTTTTTACATTTCTGCGGTGTTTGTGTTTAGCTGTAATTTTCCTCTTACTCATTTACTGTACCCACACATATTATATACTGTTTTTCTCGTCATTAAATGGACTTTCTAAAGATACCATTATTTTCATCATATCTTATAATTTACTATAAAAAATTTTTATAAAATATGAGGAAAAAATTGAAAAAAACCACACTTTTTCTAACTTTGACCCCTAAAATCTGTTACACATCTACAACCACCAAAAAACACTGTGCTAAATAGTTTCTAAATTTTGTCCTGAGTTTAGAAATACCCAATGTTTACATGTTCTTTGCTTTTTTTGCAAGTTATAGGGCCATAAATACAAATAGCACTTTGCTATTTCCAAACCATTATTTTTCAAAATTAGCGCTAGTTACATTAGAACACTAATATCTTTCAGGAATCTCTGAATATCCATTGACATGTATATATTTTTTTTAGTAGACATCCCAAAGTATTCATCTAGGCCCTTTTTGGTATATTTCATGCCACCATTTCACCGCCAAATGCGATTAAATACAAAAAATCGTTCACTTTTTTACTAATTTTTTCACAAACTTTTGGTTTCTCACTGAAATTATTTACAAACAGCTTGTGCAATTATGGCTTAAATGGTTGTAAATGCTTCTCTGGGATCCCCTTTGTTCAGAAATAGCAGACATATATGGCTTTGGCTTTGCTTTTTAGTAATTAGAAGGCTGCTAAATGCCACTGCGCACTACACGTGTATTATGCCCAGCAGTGAAAGGGTTAATTATGGAGCATGTAGGGAGCTTTTAGGGATACTTTTAGCTTTAGTGTAGTGTAGTAGACAACCCCAAGTATTGATCTAGGCCAATTTTGGTATATTTAATGCCACCATTTCACGGCCAAATGCGATCAAATTAAAAAAAACATAAAATTTTTCACAATTTTAGGTTTCTCACTGAAATCATTTACAAACAGCTTGTGCAATTATGGCACAAATGCTTGTAAATGCTTCTCTGGGATCCCCTTTGTTCAGAAATAGCAGAAATATATGGCTTTGGCGTTGCTTTTTGGTAATAAGAAGACCGCCAAATGCCGCTGCATTTCACACGTGTATTATGGCTAGCAGTGAAGGGGTTAATTATGTAGCTTGCAGGGTTAATTTTAGCTTTAGTGTAGAGCTCAGCCTCCCACCTGAAACATGAGACCCCCTGATCCCTTCCAAACAGCTCTCTTCCCTCCCCCACCCCACAATTGTCCCGCCATCTTAAGTACTGGCAGAAACTCTGCCAGTACTAAAATAAAAGCTATATTTGGGCTTTTTTGTTGTTGTTTTTTGGCATATCTACATATGCTGCTGTGTAGGATCCCCCCTTAGTCCCCAACCTCACTGATCCCCCACCAAACAGCTCTCTAACCCTCCCCCTCTGCCTTAATGGGCGCCATCTTGGGTACTGGCAGCTGTCTGCCAGTACCCAGTTTAGCAACAAATGTGCCTTTTTTTTTTTTTTTTAAAAAAATGCCCTTTTCTGTAGTGTAGCTTCCCCCCCCCCCAAGACCAACCCCCCACCCCTTCCTGATCCCTTAGATGTTTATTTCAAAATTTAAAAATATATTTTTTTTAACTTTTAACAATTTTATTTTTCTGTAGTGTAGCGGTTCCCTCACGCTCCCGCCCCGTGCACGCGCCCGCCCGCCGCCCCTCGTGCACGCGCGCGCTCCCGAGCGCGCTCCCGCCTGTTCCGCCCCCGATCCCGCCCCCCTTCCCTCCACTCGGCACATCGATGGCCGCCCACCCGCCTCCCAGACTTGCTCCCACCCACCAACGATACCGGCCACCGATGGCCAAGGGGGGTTATTGCAGGATGCCTCCATATCGAGGCATCACTGCAATAACCGGAAAGCAGCTGGAAGCGAGCAGGATCGCTTCCAGCTGCTTTCCAGACCAAGGACGTACGCCACACGTCCTCGGTCATTAACTGTCTTTTTTTTGAGGACGTGTGGCGTACGTCCTTGGTCATTAAGGGGTTAAATACAGAATAGGGGTTTCCAGGAATGCATCTTTGACTGTGTTTTAACCAATTGGAGGGAGTTATAAACATGGTAAAATAAGGGAATTTATTTTAAAATACACACACATACACACTTGTACATATACATACACACACAAACTGTATATACACACATACACGCACACTTGTACCCATACATACACACACAAACTGTATATACACACATACACACACATACTTGTACCCATACATACACACACAAACTGTATATACACACATACACTTGTACCCATACATACACACAAAAACTGCATATACACACATGCGCACACACACACACTTGTACCCATACATACACACACATACACTTGTACCCATACATACACACACAAACTGTATATACACACATACACACACACACACTTGTACCCATACATACACACACAAACTGTATATACACACATACACTTGTACCCATACATACACACACAAACTGTATATACACACATGCGCACACACACTTGTACCCATACATACACACACAAACAGTATATGTACCCATACATACACACACGCAAACTGTATATACACACATACACACACAAACTGTATATACACACATACACTTGTACCCATACATACACACACAAACTGTATATACACATACACACACACACTTGTACCCATAAATACACACACAAACAGTATATGTACCCATATATACATACACAAACTGTATATACACACACATACACACACACACTTGTACCCATAAATACACACACAAACAATATATGTACCCATATATACATACACAAACTGTATATACACACACATACACACACACACTTGTACCCATAAATACACACACAAACTGTATATACACACAGACTTGTACCCATACAGACACACACACAAACTGTATATATACACACATACACACACACTTGTACCCATACAGACACACACAAACTGTATATACACACATAAACACACACTTGTACCCATACATACACACACAAACTGTATATACACACATACACACACACTTGTACCCATACAGACACACACAAACTGTATATATACACAGATACACACAAACTGTATAGTATTTAGTCAGCCACCAATTGTGTAAGTTCTCCCACTTAAGAAGATGAGAGAGGCCTGTAATTGTCATCATAGGTATACCTCAACTATGAGAGACAAAATATGGAAACAAATCCAGACGATCACATTGTCTGATTTGGAAAGAATTTATTTGCATATTATGGTGGAAAATAAGTATTTGGTCACTCAAAAACAAGCAAGATTTCTGGCTCTCACAGACCTGTATCTTCTTCTTTAAGAGGCTCCTCTGTCCTCCACTCATTACCTGTATTAATGGCACCTGTTTGAACTTGTTATCAGTATAAAAGACACCTGTC